>NC_137041.1:8393250-8475750 GCF_032717465.1 Coenobita brevimanus | reverse complement strand
TTATTATTATTATTTCTATATTATTATTATTATTATTATTATTATTGTTTTCATTATTATTAGCATTAGTATTGTTATTATTAGTAGTAGTGCTGCTCTCGGGTGTCTGCCCTTTCCTGTCCTCTGTCCATCTTTCCTTCCATCCTCTTCTGTCTTTCCTTCATTTTTTCGTCGTCCTTCTGCCTACGGGTGACTTTACGCTCCCTCTTTTGTCTTTCTTTCATTCTTTCCCCTTCCTTCTGCCTGTGGGTGACTCTACACTGAGTGACAAGCCAAATGGTTTCCTGTACACCAGGAAACCATTTACTGCGCTGGGTGGTAACCATATAACCAACTTCTAGCGCCTGGTGGTTTAGTGGGTAATTACGGCACTCCAATCGGATTGAGCCGGTGAAGGTTTATATCCAGTGGGTGGTTGAGGTTTATTGCTCACGTAATGCTACTCAGGGATGAGTGAGGCTGGTCACTCTCATGTTAAATGTGAGGACCAACTTGCCTACCCCCGGGCTTCTGCGCTCCTCGTGGGGCAACGTAGGATTGGATGATGGATGGATTATTATTATTATTATTATTATTATTATTATTATTATTATTATTATTATTATTATTATTTTTATTTATTATTATTATTATTATTATTATTATTATTATTATTATTATTAATATTATTAATATTATTAATGTTGTTACTGTTTCTGTTGACGTTTCTGAATTTATGTAAAATAAAATAATCATATTTATTTTTTTCTTGCAGGTACGTCACGTTCTTCTCCCGCCGTACTACAGAAGTTGTAAGTATTCAGTAGTTTAATATAAATACCCTGATTAAATTCTCCAAGATATTTCCCGTAATCATAGTCAGCTATAAATGTGTTATTAATTTCGTTGTTTTTAGGCTGCCTCATAAAACAGAACGATGGGTGTTGAAATATTATACTTTATTGTTTACAGTATTAACCACTATTTCCGACCCTGTGAACGAAGTGAAGTGTTATTATTATTCGTGTGAACCTTATTATCCCATCCTCGTCTCTTTTGCAAACTCCCTATTTTATTTTACCTTTCTCCCGTCACTCATAACAGTATATTTATCCTATACACACTGCCTGTTAATTTACGTATATGCAGTCGCTCCACATATCAATATACCAAATTTCTCTCCTTCACACTCTTTGTTTACTTTTCCTTTCTCCAGTCTCTCCACACATCCAAAACAATATATTTCTCTTCTACACACTCCCTGTACAATTTGTTCATTTACTACCCTTTTCCAGTCGCTCCACACATCAAAAGCAGTACATATGTCTCCTACACATTCCCTGATTACACACACTCCCTGATTACACTTCTTTCTAGTCGCTCTCCACATGTCCAAAACTACACATTACGCTTATCGTCTACACGCTCCCTGTCTTTTTCCAGTCGCTCCCTTTATCCAGAAAATACATTAAATTTCACTTCTGCACATTCCTTGTTTATTTCACCTTTCACGAGTCTCGCCCCACATCTAAAGCAACATATTATATTTCTCTTTTACTCGCTTGCAGTCAATTTATATTTCTCTAATTGCTCCACCCATCAACAACGATCCATTTGTCTTCTACACAATATCCGTTCGTTATCTCCAGTCTCTCCATACTCTGTAAACAATACATTTTTACGCATTACATGTTTATTTACGTTTATTTACCATTATCCAGTCGCTCTACGCATCGAAAATAATAAATTTCTCTTCTACACACTTCCTTTTGTTTAACTTTTATTTAAGCGCTCCACACATCCAAATCAGTACATAAACTTAACCGCACATTAGCCAAACGTGCCCGAACGTTGTCGTAAAATGCCTTTCACTCCCGGAGCACTGTGGCGGAAGGGATAATGCGCCTGGGGGGAGAGGGGGGCATTAAATATGGCGCTAGTCTGCTGGGGTCAACTGCTCGGAAAGACATTAGCAGGCGAGATTGTTAACAGGAGCGGAAGGGGTGGGAGTGACCGAGCGCGCAGAGTATTGTAATGTAGAATGTAGTTTGCAGTGCTTGGAATTTGTTGCATGGCATTTTCACGACGACGGTGGGTGCAAGAGAGGGACGCCATCACGTGGTGGCACCGATACGACCTGGCGAAGGAGCTGCCCGGATATACAGATGTTCAGTCTCCCCCCCTACCTCGCCCAAAAGAGGATAGTGAACTGCGGAACAACAGCTTTGGCCTGCAGTCCACGGGGTTCACGTTCAAGCGACCTTGGAGATGCAACTACGGTATTTCCTTGTCTATTACAGTGGCGATTTGCTTGTATAATTCTTGCTACCTTCAGACGATTTATTTAACTCAAGAGGATTTTCTAGTTTCCATTAGCCTCTTGTGTGAGACTAATAAACACTTTTTGTGTTGTGTTTCCAGACGATTTTATTCATCTTTGGAAAGGCTGGGTAAGGATATTGTGGGAAAATCATACTAGAAGGAAGTGGAGGGGTCTTTTGTGAGCTTAAAGAGATTCGTGTGGAAAAAGCCAGACTGCAATAAAAAAAAATTTGTATCGTGCTGAAGGGGTTGAGACTGTCTATAACCCCTTTAGTAATATTGCCGGTAGAAAGGAGAGAGAGAGAGAGAGAGAGAGAGAGAGAATGACTTACTGAAGACATCAAGGAATCCTGTTCCTAACCTTTTCACCACAAGAGCTCTTCACTGCACTGAATAAAACTCATTGGACGGTAGAAAATAGTGAAATCATTACGTCGCCAGGCACCGCACAAGTTACCAGAAGCCTAAGGTGGGAAGTGACCAAATGTGTCGCGTTCCATTGTACCTTTCAGGCTTGGGGATTTGTTGCTTAATTTTGCCGTGAAATTTATCGGGTACTAAATTTTAACCCTGGCAGCTGGATGGCTTAGTTGGCAACGCGACTCTCTCCTAATCGTGAGGTGGACTTGGAGCTTCCGGTGGGAACCATTTTTTTTTTTTAGACTTTTGTACGTAAGATAGGAAGCCCGTTCCGGAGACGTAGTAGACCACTAATCATACACAAACATAGGGATGATCACCAGGAATCTTCCAGCGTTACTAAACCCTTCTTAGTATAACTTGGCCAAAGATTACCCTCTCTGCATCATCAGTGCTTAGTTCTGGCAATGGATTAGGACTGGAATATGATGGTAGTCATGAAGACGGGTGGTGCAAATGATGCAGAGCCATAGCGCTCTCATTTCCTGCCACTGAGCTGAGTGAAGTAAACTGCTAAAAGACGGTAATCTGGACCAAGTTAAGGTAAAACGACTATACTAGTATTTGTAGTAGTTGCATCCCCAGGCTAATGTAATTATCAGCGCAGTGGATTGAAGGCCGAAATCGCCCCTTTGCAGTCCATCATCATCATCATCTTTTCTGGAAATAGGGAGGTAAATGAGAAAAAATTGTATAGCGAAGTCACCGATATCATCAGTGCCGCCACGGGAAGGCGTCCCTCTGGCGTGTCCAGACATTACTACTTGGATACTATTAACGTAACCTTGCCTAACACTAATAATCACATAAGTACTTTTATCCATGCTACTGCGGAACTGTTATTTTCTCTGGGGTTGCTATATATTATTATTAAAGGTTTAAAAGAATTACTATATCTCTGTTAACAGTTTACTCAGAGTGTATAGCCAAGAGGTATTCTGGTGGAGGTTACTAAGATGGTGTCACAAAAACTGGATGCTCGGTAGAGTATATTTACAACTTATTTTCATTAATTGTGTACAGGTGAATGATAAAAGATTAATTAGTTTCAGTCTGGAACTGTAGGTTAAATATGGTTTTAAAATATAAAGATGGCCTTCAAATATGATACAGTATTAACAGTGTTTGCAGATGGGCAGCAAATAGAATATGGCTGGCGAGCCTGATTCAATGATGAGAGAGAGAGAGAGAGAGAGAGAGAGAGAGTATACAGAGTTATTTATTGATTGAAGGAAGGGCAGTACGTGATTGCTGATGGACGTATAAGTGCTCACATTATGTATTGGATTAACCTTTTGTAAGTGTGTGTGTGTGTGTGTGTGTGTGTGTGTGTGTGTGTGTGTGTGTGTGCGTGCGTGCGTGTGCGTGCGTGCGTGTGTGTGTGTGTGTGTGTGTGTGTGTGTGTGTGTGTGTGTGTGTGTGTGTTCACCCAAGGTAAAACTTAACTACACACCTATAAATCCGTATACACTGGTCTTGGTTTACACACACACAAACACATAAAACCCCAACTACCCTCATAAACAAGCACAGGTACACACACGCACACTGACACACACACACACGCACATGCAAAAGGTAATAAGACCTATTTACCTTTGCTTCAATTTTTTTTTTGTCTCGAAGTTATTTTGTTTCATGTCTTTTCCTCGTCTTCTCGTTCAGTTTCAATCTAACTCCTTCAGCCAATGGACTTTTTATTTTTTTAATCTTATTGCCATGAATCGATTTTATTCAGCTTAAGGAGAGATTTATTTCGGACTGGAAGGAGTTAAAAATCGTCTTCAATAACCCCCTTACTGAAAGAGGCTTCCAGTTTTAAGTTCAAATAAGTCATTCTGGAGGCTGTGGTAATAAAATGAAAATGACTCTCTCTCTCTCTCTCTCTCTCTCTCTCTCTCCTGCCTTACAGCTATCACTATCTGTCTATCTCTAATTGCCTAACTTTAATAACTGTCTCCAAATTATCTCTCTCACAGATCGATGCCATTTTCTCCATATGGTTATCGCGGCTTCTCTACATCTGATTTTCTTCATCTTTTTCCTCCTCCTCCATTTAATCATTATTTTTTTAAGTCTAGCTGTAAATTCTCTCTCTCTCTCTCTCTCTCTCTCTCTCTCTCACACACACACACACACACACACACACACACACACACACACACACACACACACACACACACACACACACACACACACACACACACACACACACACACACACACACACACACACACACACACACACACACACACACACACACACACACACACACACACACACACACACACACACACACTCCTCCTCCTCCTCCTCTTCCTTTCCCCCACACACCATCCCTCACTCAACTCTTCCTGCGTTTCTACATCCTTAATTAAACCCAACTCCCTAACGCCAGAATTCATGTGTCTTGACCCCTCGTTTTGCAATTCATCACCAACTCGCTTCGTTAGTCAGGCGTTCGGATTTTGGACCAGGCCCCTCTCTGGATCATAATTTAACAGGGACGGATGCACCCCTGAGCTAATCTGTATACTCTGACTGGATTCATTGGAGCCGCCTTCCCTGACTTTGTTTATCCCGATCGTGGTTGGAGGATGAAGTGCTTGAAGGGGGTACACCAGGGATGAAAGGCTGCTGGTTCACTGAGAGCCGTGATAAGGAAGGGGGAAGTGAGCGTGGATGAGAAATGTCGTTGCATGACAGTATGGGGATCCCCACTCTAATATATGGAAGTGAAGCCTGGACTTTGTTAGAAGGACACAAGCGATGAGAGGAGTGGAATGAGTGTGGGGGGAAGAATATGTGAAGTTACGGGGATTAAGGCGTCTGGCCATAGATGAACAGATAGCTTGATGATTGGAATGAGTGTTAATGTTCTGTTCCAGCAAACGCCAGAAGAATATTTTCAGCTGAGAGTGAGTCATAGGAGCCTGGGTGTCAGTACTGGCACCATTAACCTTCCCATGATCAAGACATCTGTAATATTGTCCATTCCATCATACACCATCGTTTTATTCAGCTGAGTGTGTCATATGAGTCTGAAAGTGGTAATCTGTCTTAACTTCACCCAGCTTAACCTCTTCCAATATACAGTAGCGTCTTTGACATGTTTGTTGAAATTATGCAGTTTAAGAGGGAATACTCGAACTGTAGAGGTTAGATAACACCCACATCAACACAGTGTACCACGAGAGGACTCAGTCTGATTTGAGTAAAATCATCTAGTAGCACCAAACATTAAAATGAATATAAGTCCTCTGGTTGAAGTAGTTAAGCTTATCTGATCTGCCTTAGCTTTACGCATATTCCTTAACCTAATTGTATATACAGTTGCCATCACTTTTTTTTTTTATGTCGTTCCGAAAGCGTGTCAGAATTTAATAGGATATCACCAAGATCACCAGTAATAATCAAGCGAGGGTGGAATTTCGCATCATTAAATCGAAATCCCATATATGTGAAGGAATTACTGAGTGCATGTGTACCGAGGCATTACCTGACTTTAATGTAATCGACATATTTACTTAACTTTGTGTCAGATATCCTTACTATAACATTATCGAGTGTACCCTAGTATAACTTTTTTCTAAACTTAAATTAACCAGTTTGATTTTCTCTCCTGTCAACATTTTTGCCCCCGACCTCCAGTCTTTTCAAATGTATTGTGTCCAGGAATCTCGAAATGAAAGGAATCGAATATATGACTCTCTCCTTTGACTGGACGAGTTTTTTTCTTCAAGACTTTCAGCATATGAGTCATTCCCTCTCCATGATAATTAAGACATGTCATCTTATTTGATCTGCACTGTCAGAGCATTCTTGAATAATATAGATATGCCTCAAATATAAGCCATTCCGTCAGAATCTTTTTGAATTTAAACAAACCAGATACAACAAATTTCATCCTCTCCTAACTAAAGATAAACTAATCTAATCTAACCTAGCCCAGTCAGTTATTGTCAAATCTAAAATAGCCTAGCCAAACCAAACCAAATTAACCTAACCTAAAACTTAACCTAATCCAACCCATCCTAAGCCAACCCAGCCCGATCTAATCCAGTATAACCCAGCCCAGCCCAGTCTAACCTAAGGGGGTCTAGCGTCTCCTAACCTAAGCCGACCCGACCTTATCTGTGACCATTGCCGTGTCCGCCTCCATATCTCGCGGGGACCCCAAACACCGGCCGTGAGGAGTGGGTTTGCAGAGCTCGAAGGAGGGAGGGAGGGGAGGGGGAGGGAACATTGCCCCCTCCTCTCCTTACCCCTTCATATGCCAACACATCTCCGTACTTAACATCTCCACTTCATCTTCCTAACAGCAACCCTGACCCATTTCCCCGGCTGCGTCTTCAGGTTGCGTATTAAATCAACGCCCTATCTTCCTGCCGTCCCCCTGCTTTCCTATAACAGCACCTTGTCTCCTCCTGCATATGCCAACACATCTCCTCACATCTCCACTTCATCATCTTAGCAACCCTGACCCATTTCCTCGCCTACGTCTCCTGCTCACAACTTCAGTCATTTCTCTTCCTATCTCCCTACCCATCCCCCTATACCTACCGTTGCTCACACTTCCTCTCCCTTTCCCACGTCCCGTCCCATCTCTGTTTCACCACCTTTCTACCCTACCCATCCCCACCCGAACCCATACTCCTCAACCCATTCCCCCATACCCAATCCTCACTTTACCTTTCCCTACACAGCTCTTTCTTCCTACCTACATCCTCACCTCACCTCTCTTTTCTCCAGTCTCCTGTACCATTTCCATATTGATATCTTTTTCGTTTCTCAGTGACTATTTCTCTCTAGCCATCCCTCTCTGATTTCATCCCAGTTAACTCTCTGTACGCCACCATCATTGTATCGATCCCTCTACTACACTTTCCTTTCTTCTTAGGTTCTTCCCCCCTCTTCCTCCCTTCCGACCTACCAGTCTCCCTCTTCTCCCCAGCTTCTTCCCTTTCCTCTCTCCCTCCCTGTGTAAAAATCCTCCTTCTCATATCCCCCTCTTGCTAGTTTCCATTCTTCCTCGGCCTTCTCTCCCTATCCTAACCCTTCCTCATTTCTGTTCTTTTTTCACATACGCAAGATAGATGGTTACCCAATAGGCCTCGTGCCATCTGTATTGCGTATGAACCCTTGTGTACCGTTTTCTTAGCCTTCTTCCCTACCTCTCTGTCCATCCCCATCACACCTCCCTTTCCTCTTATACTCCTTCCCTTGATTTCCTTATCTCCAGCTCTCTAACCTTGCCCCCTTACTCATCACGTCCTTACTTCCCCCACATGCAGCACTTTCTTACCTACTGTACCAGTCCCTCTTCCTTACCTACTCTTCTCTGCTACCAACCTACGTACCCATCCACCTACATGTCTACCTATCCACCCCCTCCCTCTCTCCCCCCTCCCCCCCAGAATATCTCCAGATTTACCTTCCTGTTCGTCGCAACTACGAGAGCGACCTCACGACAGGGCCTGGGTAACCTGTCGGCATTATTAATTACCCAAGTCAGCCCAGTCAGTCTGTCAGTGCCTCCCGTCTGGCGGTAATGGTTCTTCTTCTTGTTCCTGTTGTCTGTGTGTTCTGTTCCTCCTCCTCCTCCTCCTCCTACTCCTCCATCGTGGGCTTCGTCGTTGTCGTTAACTTCATCCTCGTGTTTATCTTTGTCGTTTTTCCTATCGTTGATGTCATCTTCCTCATCTTCGTCACCTACATCTTCACTGTCATTTTCATCCTCATCATCATTGTCATTGTCGTCATCACCATCATCATCATCATAATCGTCATCATCATCATCATCATCAACCTTCTGTTCTTATACAGATTCAGAATGAGGAAGAGAACATTTAAGAGGAAAATTGTCCTAACCTGTACACTATTCCCCTCTGTGTTCTATCATTATGTTAATTATCTTTCTCCACCTCCCTACTCCCTAGCCTCCTTACTCCACCACCATACTCATTCCCACTTCCTACTCCGCCTCCCTACTCATCCAACCTTCCCACTCCACCTCTCTACTCGTCTCCACTGGAATTCCCACTTCATCCCCCACTTTCCTGTTCCACTCCTCAACTCACCCTTACCTTCCTGCTCACACCTCCCAACTCATCCCTGCCTTCCTGCTCTACCTACAGACTCATACCTACCTTTTTACCCCATCTCCGTACGTTACCTTCCTACTCCACCTCCCAACTCTTCCCCACCTCCCTACCCCACCTCCCTACCCCACAACCAAACTCATCCCTACCTTCTGACTTCATCTCTCTACCTTCCTGCTGCACCTTTCAGCTCATCCCAACTTTCCTTTTCACCTCCCCACTCATCCCTATCTTCGTGCGCCCCCACCCAACTCATTCCAACCTTCCTACTCCACCACCCAACCCACCCCAACCTCCTTCCCCCACCTCCTAGCTCATCCCAACCTCCCAACTCCTCCGTCGCGATTTAACACTTGAGGGATTCGTGATTCCGCCTTTACACTCGAGCCTGCGACATGAAGCATTAACGAGGCAGTGCAAAACGGAGCCCCCTGCAACCTTAATGAACTGGTGCACCCCTGGCGGCTCCCGGCTCGTGTTGCAGGCTATTCTGTTCCGTTGCACCTTTGTCGAGAGGTAACCCCACCTACCTCTCTAACTTCCAGCCTCCCCCCCGTTCCTTCCATCGCCCTGGCATACTCATATACCCCACCCCCATTCCACTCTTCCACTTAGCTCCACCCTAACACCACCCACCTCTCTTAACCTCCAGTCCCCTCCCCTTCATCACTCTGCTCTATACCCCAACCCCACGCTTCACTCTAGCTCCTAACTTCCCTTCCACCCCCACCTAATCCCCAATCCCCTCCCTCCACCAACCCACCACCACCCTCATTAATCCCTAGACCTCCCTTCATCCCATCTAACTTCCAAATCTTCCGTCCACCTCACCTAACTTACAGACATCCCCTCCACCCCCACCTAACCCCCATACCCCACCCACCTAACCCCCACCTAACCCCCATACCCCACCCACCTAACCCCCACCAACCCTCAGCTCCACCCCTGCTCCGAGCGTTCCGAGGATCATATTTATAAAGAACTGTAACCAGAAAAGGACACATAAGTCTCCATAGCATAATACTTCTTTCACAGATCGCGTTCTCTTTTGGATTATGTAAGTTTAATTCTGAATTTGACTGTGAAGTATTTTGTGAAGACAAGAGTATACACCAACAATCTTATACGCAGTTTAAGCTTAGGAGGCTTTATAAATACGAGCCCAGGAGAATACACAAACAGTCTTATACGCAGCTTATGCTTGGGAGGCTTTATAAATACAAGCCCAGGTGTCTAAATGCCGAGCTGGAGTGGGATTCCCTTTTTGGGCGTCGGCTGGGGATCCTTTGCTCTTGTCACTCGGCCCATGCTCGCTTCGTTGCTTTCTGGAATGTGCTTTAAATTTCAGGCAAAAAATAAATAACAGGCATCCAGACTGGGGTAATTGCGCCTGTGTCTAGCGTAGCAAAAAGAGGAGTACTGTGAGTGAGGGGTACAGGTAATTTTAGTAACTCAGCTTGAAGAGAATTAGAGTTGAAGGAAGATTATATTTGTCGAAAGGACTGTGCTGTACTTCAAGCTTAAAGTATGCAAAGTAATCAAGCTTGGATAATTGCGTGTATTTGGTTTAGCAGAAAGGGAAGCAATATGAATAAGTGATAAAGGAGATACGTTAGATAAATGTGAGCAGAGATTGACGGTAGGGGTGAGAGGAAGATTGTATTTGTCAGGAGAAAGATTGTTATATTTCAAGCTGAAAATGAAGGCGAGGAATGTGGGGTTTACGTTACTGCCTGTTTCATTGGCTCAAGAGACAAGAGGGAATGATTTGAATGGATTACAGAGGAATGTTTGTTGGTAATTCATATTGAGTAAAGGTAAAGATGAAAGGTAGATTAATTTTGTTAGAGGGACTATACTGTTTCAAGCTATAAATAAATTAAATAAATAAATGAGAGGAAGTCTGGTTTAAGGTTAATTTAGTACATCTGACTTAGTAAAGGAGACTGAAATGAGTGCATGATAAATGAAATATGTTAAGTAATTGAGCATGAGCAGAGGAAGAGATGAAAGAATGTTGCATTTATTAGAAGGAATATACTCTCGTGTTCGAAATAAATTAGTGGAAGTCATCAGGAGGTAAACAGGAAAAAGAATAACTGAATAAGTGGTAAGGGAACGAATGTAAGAAACTGAGCTAGTGGAAAGGGCAATGTGTTAAAGATGAAGTAATATGTATAAAGATGATGAAATATTTATCGGAGGAAGAAATGCACTCTTTTCAATCTAAAAATTCATCAGAGGAATTCAGAATGACGGAAGTGAACGTGTCTGGCCTTGCAAAATTGGAGAATGAAATGAATGAATGATGAAGGAGCCGAGCAGGAGTGTAAAAGGGGAGGTGATTATATTTGACATGAGAAGGGAAGGTAAATGTGAAGTGTAAGTGAAGTAGGGGGAATGGAGAGAGAGAGAGAGAGAGAGAGAGAGAGAGAGAGAGAGAGAGAGAACACTTAATCGAGGAGAATGAGCATATTATGAACACTTAGGTCTGCCTGCCCTGTTGAAGTGCCAGTACGTGTTGCATTTAGAGATTAACTGGACGTTCTTTATAAAGCCGAGTCATATGAAGCGAATGGGGAGCAGAAGACTTAGGGCACGACCAGTAACAGGGTGTGAAATACTAAAAATTGTGTAAAAAAAAAAAAAAAAAAAAAAAAAACGCGCCGTCATATGGCGCAGAAAAACGTAAAAAAAAATATATAACAAATAAAGGTTCAGAAATATCGGAAAAACAAATAAATTAGCTATAAAGGGTGAAGAAAATCCGCCTCCTTCAGAAAGTCAAAAATTCGCCTTCAGAAAGTAAAAAATCTGCCTCCTTCAAAAAGTAAAAAATCTGCCTCCTTCAGAAAGTCAAAAAATCCGCCTCCTTCAGAAAGTCAAAAATCCGCTTCCTTCAGAGTGTCAAAAATCCGCCCCCTTCAGAAAGTCAAAAATCCGCCCACTTCAGAATATCAAAAATCCTCATCCTTCAGAAAGTCAAAAATCCGCCTCCTTCAGAAAGTCAAAAATCTACCTTCTTCAGAAAGTCAATAATCCGCCTCCTTCAGAAAGTCAAAAACCCACCTCCTTCAGAAAGTAAAAAATCCACCTCCTTCAGAAAGTAAAAAATCCACCTCCTTCAGAAAGTAAAAAAATCCACCTCCTTCAGAAAGTCAAAAATCCACCTCCTTCAGAAAGTAAAAAATCCACCTCTTCCAGAGTGTCAAAAAATCCGCGTCCTTCAAAAAGTTAAAAAAAAAAATCCGCCTCCTTCAGAAAAAAATATCACCCGTAGAGCCAGATGTTCCCCCAAGACAGACTCGAGCCCATATTCTCGTTGGTTAAGGAATCTCCCTAACACCTTTTCGTAAGCGATTTATTATGGCTGTTACACCTTACTGTCCTTTTCTGTGTTACGTAATTCTTTCCAGTATCGTCATACTCTGCATTAATATCGTACAAAAGGTTATTGACCTGTCATATTAAAAATGAATCGCTAAGGAAGAGGTGTTAGGGAGCTTCCATAACTGACGAGAGTACGAGCCTCGGATATTCGACCAACAAGAGACGGACAGTAAAGGGAACCAGTCGGTCAAACCCAGACATATTGAACGAATGAAGAGAGAGAGAGAGAGAGAGAGAGAGAAGTCAGAGGAGGAAAAAAGAGACGGGCCTGAAACAGTATATTAGATTTATAACACACAGTCGTATGAAACTAATGGGCGGTGACAGACAGTTAAGAGATTCGAGAGTGCTGGTTGGAAGAGAAGCAGAGACAGACCTGTTACGTTGTGCAAGATTTAGAGTTCAGGCTGTTAATAGTGCCACCTAATATAGAGTGCCATAATCTAGAGTGCCACCGAACATAGTGCCGGAGAAGTAGAGTCCGCGATCAGTTCAGACCAGATGTAGCGATGATTTGAGTGATGTAGTTAGAATCTTGGTAATGAATTAAAGTTTGAACTGTGATGTGGTGATGAATTTTTGCGAGAATTGTGATGTGGTGATTAATTATAATGAAAATTATGTGGGGATGAATTACGTTCCACTAATTAGTGTTTATTAGTGGCGCTTATCACTGAAAATTAAATCATCATCGTCATCATCGTCTCGTCGTCGTCATGATTCACTCTCTCTCTCTCTCTCTCTCTCTCTCTCTCTCTCTCTCTCTCTCTCTCTCTCTCTCTCTCTCTCTCTCTCTCTCTCTCTCAGGAGCTTAGGATCCCGGGGCAAGGCTACTCTTCCCAACATTTAAGCCAAAGGTGAATATTCTCTCTCTTCCCTGAATGACACATGTAAGAAGTAAACCACAACCATCCCTTCCGCGTAAACCCACTAGGGCCTCATCCAGTTGCAGTGTCTAAACTCGCTCGACCACTGTGCATCATCTGGTTATTTGGTTGCAACTCAGCAAAATAATTGGTTTCCTGAGACACAGAAATCCATTGGGCTTAGTAGTGAGCTAAAAGAGAGGTTGAGAACTGAAACCATTCCTGAATAAAAATAAAATAGTTCCTGGTACGAAAATAGTTGACATCTGTAACATCATATAATGACTTTTTGATAATATATTTTTTTATCACTGAAGGATGGCAAACTAAACTCAGGGTGAATGAAATTGACTGGGAGTAGCAAAAACTAATGGAGTTAGCTATGATATTCCACGTCCACAAGGGGTTAAGTTGATAGTATGGGAGGGAACAGACTAACAAGGAATAGGTCAGAGTGGAGAGTGTTATAAATGTCTTATTTATGTATTTATTCATTCATTTATTTACTGTATTTTTCATTTATTTATTCTTATACCACAGAGATGATACCTGTGTTAGTCAGTTAGTATATGCTGAAAAAAAAAATGCATATGTTTTTGAAACCTTTATTACGTTCTAGTTTTTTGTATGTTATTATTTTAATGAGAATCCAGATATATGGTACTAAACGGATGATGATGATGATGATGATGGTGATGATGATGATAATGATGATGAAATAATTATGGCGTCTGACATCAGCAAGAACAGTACATGATGATGATGATGATGATGAAAGGTAATGGTGTAAGGATTATGATATCAGACACCTTTAGGAACAAATGATTATGATGATGGTGATGATGATGATGATGATGATCTGTGAGGATGGCAGTGACGATTGACAAAACTAGGACGATGTGGGTTGATGATGATGCTTGATGACGGCGTTGATGATGAAGCTGACATTAAAATCAACGAGACGACTAACTAAACTGACGTAGACTGATGATGAAAAGAGAGAATAGTTTGCAGGACCTTCCCTGAGGAGCATCTCTTATCATTCAATGCACTTTCCACTACAGCAGGCCCCAGTGAACATTATACGGTGAGAGAGAGAGAGAGAGAGAGAGAGGAGGGGAAGGGAGGGGAGGGGAGAAACTTCCAGCCACTTCTTGGATTCTAACTATGGCGAGTTTGCTTATAAGAACTCTAACACTGCCTTTACCAAACCCGTAGTATTGATGATAACTCATTAATACGTACTTTGCACCACAGCAGGCCCAAAGTAATGATGATGATGATGATGATAATGCTCGTGGTGGTGGTAGTGATGATGATGATGACTGTCATTGTGGTGGTGGTGATGGTGATGGTGATGAAATTATTATTATTATTATCATTATTATTATTATTATTATTATTATTATTTTACTATTACTACTGCTGCTATACCTCTATTCCGTGTATAATTTTAACTCTCCCTCCCTCTCAGCTACCTTTATGCAATGCTATGGTAAACGCGATACACTCAGCATTTTCATTTTTCCTGTATATTTTGCCGTATGAACTTAATTGGAACACCGCATGTATTTGTACGGGAAGAGTTATATGCAGATGGAATTCAATATTTCTGCCCTGCTTTTACATATACTGTATATATTCCGTTTTGCTGTAAATGATTAACTGGTGTGTGTGTGTGTGTGTGTGTGTGTGTGTGTGTGTGTGTGTGTGTGTGTGTGTGTGTGTGTGTGTGTGTGTGTGAGAGAGAGAGAGAGAGAGATTGTGTTTGTGGAGTTGGGTAGGGGAACGATGAGATTTGTGTTTGAGTGAAAAAGTGTGTGTGTGTGTTTAAGTGTGTGTGTGTGTGTGTATGTGTGTGTGTGTGTGTGTGTGTGTGTGTGTGTGTGTGTGTGTGTGTGTGTGTGTGTGTGTGTCTGTGTGTGTGTAGGGGAGCGAGGGGAATGCAATTAATTTATGTTTATTCTCCAACCATGCTGTTTTCAACCCTTTCCCTCTCTCTCTCTCCCCTCATCTCCCTCCCCTCACAACTCATTCTCCCCTCCTCCCTTCCCATCGTTCTTCCCCTCTTCCTCCCCAACCCTCTCGCTCTTCCCCTCTCCCCCCCCCCCGGTTTGCTTTGTTCATTGGTATTCTGTTATCATATTGAGTTTGGTGGCTGTGTTGGCATTGTGTGTGCTTTAGTTTGCATTTTCTATTAAATCAAACTGGCATTGGGATAAAGCGTACGTGTTTAGTGTAGGAATTATGAAGGTAAATTTGCAAACCTTTTATGCAAAATGCGAAATACCGTGTTTATATATCTTTTTTCGTTGTTTTTGTTATTGTTAGTCGCTTAAAGGTTGCCTTTGGCGGCCTCCACTCGATGTCAAGTCACTTCCTATCTTCAGTCTGAGTAACTCGGGAACCGGTGGCCCGATTGGACTAGAAATTGTTTCATTCTTCAAGCCAGAGCATTTTGACGGTACCACATACGCCTGTTTTTGCTGTGGTACGGTAACAAACAAACATACAGGAATTTGACCATTATAATGTAGATTTTTTATTGTAATTATTATAGTTTTTGTTGTTATTATTTTTATTATTATTATTTTTATTATTATTATTATTATTAGTAGTAGTAGTAGTAGTAGAAATAGTATTAGTATTACCGTATTTTATTATTATTATTATTATTATTATTATTATTGCTGTTATTAGTATTACCGTATTATTATTATTATTATCATTATTATTGTTGTCGTCAGTGTCTGTGTTTTTGTTGTAAATACCTTATCCATGGAAAGTTGTAAAAGGAGTTGTATTTAACACCGTGTTTATTGCTGTGATTGATCGCGTAGTTATTTTTCATGATAAATAGTGGTTGCCCTCATTTGAAAGATAATTAATATGTGTAGTCCCTTGTGTTTAGGATAAAAGAAATGTATGTGTGTGTGTGTGTGTGTGTGTGTGTGTGTGTGTGTGTGTGTGTGTGTGAGAGAGAGAGAGAGAGAGAGAGAGAGAGAGAATAAGTCAACGGAAAGAAAAAATCAAGAGAAAAATAAGCGTCATTTTCTTTTCTTTCTTTTTTTGTCTATTTTCCATGTTGTTTTTCCTCCAGATTTTGCAACTCCGAAATATGGGTGTTTGGCTCCGTAGAGTTTATTTCACTTTTCCCCTTTTTCGTCCCTCCTAAATTAACCCTCATTGATTATTATTTACAATTTTCTTTTTATTAATGTTAGACGATTTCATGAAGCTCAGAGACACCTACCTTTGTGAAAGTGTCAACCCCTCCAACCCAAGCAAGAGGCGATTTTATTTTGCTATGGAGGGAATTAATAAATTGGAGAGGTTAGATATAGTTTTATTAGCAGTCGTAGTAGTAGTAGTAGTAGTGGTGGTGGTAGTTGTATAGTAATAATAATAATAATAATAATGATAATAATAATAATAATAATTAATACGATGCCTTTAATGACTTGGTGGAGTTATATATAGCTTTAATAAATTGGAGAGTTTGATATAGCTTGTGGAGAAACTTTCCTTGATGAATATATTAACCATTCACCTCAACGAAAGCACTCCTGATATATTCCAACCACACCCAGACGATTTCCCACATCCTAGAAAAGAAAAAAAAAAAGCGCTTTGAAGGGGTTTGAAAGTCCCATCAGGAAAAAATCAAGAGGACAAAAAGCATCATTTCATACCTATTTTTTGTTCATTTTTCCTTCTACCCTCGGACGATTTTACTCAGCTTAGAGAGAGTAATCGGGCCGTGGAGGATTTAACGAGGTATTTCTATATCCCCGTCGCTTTTAGGTGGTTTTTCTGCAAAGTAAGAACAAATAAATCGTCTCACTGGAGGGTTTAGTGAGCGGGTGTGAGTCTGTTTCGCTCCCCTGGTTTTGTTCCTCTTAGTGCAGTGAAATTCATGGCCAGGAGGTGCTATATAGGCTAAAGGGCATGTTGTAGGTGTGCTTTTTTTTTTTTTTTTTTTTTTTTAGTCTTGTGGTCCTTTGATGAGCTTTTCTCTTTATATCTGTCCTTCCCTCTTTTCTTCCTTCCTTTCCTTGCTGCTCGTAGTGTGCGTATTTAGCCTTCTGTTTTAACTCGCCATCCTTCCTTCCTTCAGTCTTCCCTTCTATCCTTCCTCCCTCCCTTCCTCCCTCCCTTTCTTCCTTCCTTCCCTCCTTCCTTCCTTCCTTCCTTCCCTTCTTTCTTCCTTCCTTCCTTCCTTCCTTCATTAGCTAATCGTGGTGTGCATAATTGGCCCTGGCGTGGCCCTGTCTCTCGCCCGGGGCCTAATGAAGTGATCTGCCCAGCCCTGTAATTGTTTTGGCAGCTTGATGACGTCACGTAATCAGGGGGTGGAGAGGGAGGGAGGGGGGGGGAAGAGGAAGGGAAGAGGGGAAGGGGGTGGGAAAGTCAGGGGTAAGAAGGGAGGGGGAGAATGAAGAGAAAGGGAAAGGAGAGAGGGAGGGGAAAGGGAGGGGAGAAGTGAAGCGAAAAGGGGAAGGACGGGAGAGGGAGTAAGGGGAAAAGGTGGGGGGAGTGAAGGGGGAGGGAGAAATAGAGGGTAAAGGGCGAAACAATAAGGAGAGGGGAACTGAGCAGAGGGAAATGCCTGAGGGGAGAGGGTAAGAATGGAAGAGTGAGACGAGGGGAACGGGGAGGGAGGATGGGAAGGGAAAGGACTGGGGAATTAAGTGACCGGGGGAAGGGGTATGAGAGGAAGGATGAGGTGGGGAAGGAGGGGAAAGAGGAAATGGAGGGCAAATGAATGGGAGAAAGAAGGGAAGGAAAGGGGATGGTGACTTATGAAAGAAAGGGTTTGAGAAGGAGGATGGTAAGAGGAACGTGGGTTAAAATAAAAAAAACAAAGAGGGATATGTGTGTGTGTGTGTGTGTGTGTGTGTGTGTGTGTGTGTGTGTGTGAAAGAGGAATTGACAAAGGATATTTTCGCCAGCTTGTCCTTATTATTACCTAATTTAGATGATAATGATGACACTAATTATGATGTAGTTGTTTTGTTGCTGTCATGGTTCCTGTAATTCATTTTCTGGATTATATTTTGCGTCATTTAATCCTTAATGAGGCTGGGCAAAAAATTATAAGTAATTTTCCAAGCTGTCCCCTTTTCACCCACCTACTCCTCTACCCCCACCTACCCATCTACAACCTCCTACCCTTCCACCCTCCACATATCCGTGTTTATTTACGCATCTGTACACTCATCTACCCCACCTCCCTCTCAGTCTCCCCACCTACGCCCCTTTACCATCTACAGAATCCCCCCCCCAACTTACCGTACCCCCGTTCACAGTCCCCCTTGTCCCCCTCTTATCGCCACCTACTTCCGTACCCCACCACACACAAATCAACCTGCGCTTACACCTCTCTTCCTGTATACCTCCTTCATCCCTCTGTCGCTATTTATTTCCCCTCTTCACCTCACAACCCCCGTATTCCTCTCTCAATCCATCTTGCCCCCTCCCCTGGACCCCTCATGCCCCTTGACCCTCTCACAACCCCCTAGCTCCCCTCGTCCCCTCCTTATCCTCTGAAATCCCTCTTTTTCCCCCCTCAAATCCCCCCTTACAGTAGGATTAAGGCCCTCCTGGATCCGTGCAGCGTGTGAAATCTGGCAGGCTAATACCCAAGACTTTTACATGGCTGTGTATTTCTGCCCTCTGACGCTTTTATTCCCCCGCGTAGGCAGTGCGGGAATATATGAGCCTTATATTTTGCATCCACCTTCTTTTCGACCACTCTTGTGTTGCTTATATTCTGTTTTGTTTTGTGTTTTACCTTGTGTTTTTTTTTTATTTCTTATTCTGTGCTTAGCTTGGGAAAATGAAGAGGGGAAGATCGAGAAATAATGGAATACTGTTTGGAGGAGGCGTGTACTTGGCATCCAGCTTCTTTCGATTTTGTGTTATACCCTCTCCTGTTTCTCTTATTCCGTGTTTGTGTTTTGCTTGTGAGAATGGGGAGAAGAAGACTGGGAATTAAGGAAGGGTTGTTTGGAAGGTGTTACATTTGGAAAGGTTGGAAAGAGTTGTAGTGTTGTAGAAGTTATCATTCTCATTTATCTGTATCTTTCCTGGGGTATTGAGGAGAGGAAGACCTAGAACGAGGAGGAGCTATGAGAGGAGAAATAATTGAGTTTGGGACAAAGTGGATTGGTGGGTGGAAGTGGTAATTAATTGTAACAGACGAATGAACTCAGGGATTGGGTAGCTGCTAGTAAATAGATAGATAGATAGCTAACTTGTCTCCATAGCCTTCACATCCTTTTTCCATCATTTGGTGTCAGTGGATATAAGTAGATAGGAAAATACAGATAAAAATATAGATAAATTTTGTCAATAAATGTAGGTAAACTGACAGATACACGCAGGCAAATACAGTTATATAATTTCTGTATCTATTATTTCCACTACATACGTTTCCCTTTGTGTCTGTTTCGTTTATTTATTTTTCACCAATTTCCGTTTCACGTCCTGCACTCCACTTCTTATTCTCTCCACTCCCTCCTCTATCCTCTTATCTCCCTTCTTCCTTCCACTTGACTTTCTTCCTTCCGTTGCATCTTCCTCCCTCCCTTGCTTTTTCTTATTCTCTCTTCAACAGATTTTCTTACCTTCCCTCTCCCATTCCACTTTCTTCCATTTTCCTATTTCTTTTTCAGATTTTATTTTTATTTTCCGTATTTTTCATCTTCCTTTGGTTTTTCCTTCCTCCATATTTTTGTCCCCATAATCTCACTTTGCTTTTTTCATTTCATTATAATTTTCCCCTTTTTTTTCGTTTCCCAGTCCTTCGCCCTTTTCTCTTTCCTACTTACCTATTGTGCTCTTTCTTTGTTTCATCTAATTAATTATACTCTTTTTACTTTTCTTATGCTTTCTTTTTCCCCTCGTGCTTTCTCAGTCTCCCCACTACACTGTATCTTTTCTTTCTTCTTTAAATAGATAAAAATGTTCTTTCCATAAAACATTTTTCCCAAAGATACTGGTCTCAGGTATGTTTTTCCCCTTGGTCATTTCCCCACTATATTTTTCGCATATTTTTGCATGACATTTTGAGAAGATAATTATTCGAGTATTTCCATGATAATTTTTGGCATGATAAATTTTGGCACATTTTTTTGGATCTCCCTTTTGGCAAGTTTTTCACATTGTTTTTTTCTGTTCGATATTTTTTTGCGTGATAACTTTTTGCATAATAGATTTTTGCACATTTTGGGGGACCTCCTTTTGGTAACAGTTTTTCACATTATAGTTTTTTTCTGTACGATAATTTTTTGTCCATCTTCGTTATAATTTTGTGCATGATAATCCCCCTCCCATTGTGCCATATATTCTGGCTTGTCTTTAATAGTATGATGATGGTGCATTTTTATCAGGCCATCTTGATTACATAATTACATCGGCACCTGACATAAGACGAGAGAGAGAGAGAGAGAGAGAGAGAGAGAGAGAGAAACTGGCTCTTTTTACCTTTTTTTTTTTACATGAAAATTTAATAATAAATCCAGTGTAAAGTGTCATTTTAATACACTTCATGTCCTTTGAAATATGTTCGTGCTCTAGATATTGTGTGTGTGTGTGTGTGTGTGTGTGTGTGTGTGTGTGTGTGTGTGTGTGTGTGTGTGTGTGTGCTGCTAAAATGTACACTACAGTACAATAATGTTTCCCCCACGTAGTTCTTAAGTGAAGTTGACTGGTGACTGTAGTACACGCACAGTTGTACAGTACATATATATCACTGTGTGTGTGTGTGTGTGTGTGTGTGTGTGTGTGTGTGTGTGTGTGTGTGTGTGTGTGTGTGTTTGTGCGCGCGTTTGACCTGCTATGGAGACAACTCTATTATTTTTAGTATTACAGCAACTGTGGGTAAAAGTCTGTATTTTTGAGCATTCAACCAGCTGTGAATAAAACTCAGGGTATCCTTTTTTAAGTATTATGCCAGCTGTGGATAAAGCATAATGTATCACCATCTTTAATTAATTTCAGTATGTTTGATCACAGTATTTAAAGTGCCAGATTTTTGTATCATCACCCATTATTTGTAGGATATATTCGGGAAAGGAATTGAGTTCGGTGGCTTCAGGGGAAAACATTTTTATTTATGAATATTACAGCAACCATTGATAGAATTACATGTTACCGCCACTTTTAATCATACCAGGATACACTAAGGGTAAAAATAAAAAGAACCGGTAATGTTCAGTACAGTGAGTAATTTTCTGACTTGAATATTGCAGTAGCTTTCGATAAAATGACGTGCTTCATCTGCTCGATAAATCCTGTGTCTGTTTGTCTGTTTGTGCACAAGATATCTCAGAGTGATATTATAGGTTTTTAATGAAGTGTGGTGGATAGATGTGCAGAGGGTCAAGGAAGTGTTGATTCGATTTTGAGGGGAATTTGAATTAGACCCAGGAATAATACATAAATTTTATTGGCGTGGGCGTAGCCATGTGCTGTCTGACACTGTAACATGGCAGACTAAGACCGAAGAATTAGTTGACTATATGAGATCGTAAAAGTAGTCGTCTACATATATTTTGAGGTTGATACGGATCTGGATACAGGAGTAAGTAATAAATTTTACTGGCATTGGTGGAGGTATGCACTCTCCAGGTGTTTTCTAGTTTTGTGCTTGCTGCTATGAGAGGATTTTCTTTAATATTGAAAAGAATCTTTCACTTTGTACAGGTTTTTCAAAGCTATATCTAACTTTCCAGTTCGAAAAGTCTATTCTAAACTGAACAAAATCGTCAAGACATGACAAGAATAAAATTAAAAAGATGTCCCCTGGCTCAGTGGGTCTCAGCAAAGGATAGTTAAATAGAATTTAGACGAAAATGTTTCTATATTAATCAGCTCTCAAGTCCAAGTGATCTATAATATTGGACTTGGAAAAATATTTGCTGTGGTGTAGGCTAATGCATTTCCAGTCATTAATAGCACAATAATAGATGATAAAACTTTTATGCTAGGTCAACCATCAGTTAACCTTTTTAACCTTAACTGTAGTTCTTTTGACGGACGCCCTCACGTGATGGCACAGATATCCCCGGGCGACTTCACTGCGTGATTACACAAACGTTTTATCTTCCTCCGTATTTCCCAAAAGGAGGATGGTGGACTGCCAAAGAAAGGCTGCTGCTGCTACGTACAGTCCACTGGATAAACTTTCAAATGAACCATGAGCTACCAAAATAAAAACAAAATCTTAAATTCACTATATTCTAATAATGGAGTTAAAATTAAGTAGGAATGGTAGCCTAGTGATGTATAAATTTATTTATGTATTTATTTATTTATTTATTCATGTATTATTTTTGTAGTGGACCTATTTTATTCCTGTCTGTTACATTACATTAGCTTTCACTAAAAAAGAGTAACACTGCTGTCAAAAAAAATATTACATGCGTCATCTGCCTAACTTTATCCCAAAATATTAATTGAACACAGAATTCAGGTCAAGTTTGTGTACATTCAACACATATTTATAAGCTGTGTGTGACAAATTCTATTGAAAACTGTGTGTAATGGTTTAAAACGAAAATATTTTAAAATCATAAATACCACAGTACCGATTGATAGAATTACATGTTGCATCAGCCTTTAATCTTAACTTTATTGTATCCAGGGATGATTAAAAGTTCGTCTGACTATATATCCGTTTATCTATCTGTCTCTATATCTATATGTCTATCTGTATCTATCCATCTACCAGTCTATCTACCTATCTGTCTATCTCTTCCTACTTAAGGTGAATGAAGTATAGCTATCGATTAAACAACGTGACCCATCAGGCTTTGTTTATAAATGAATGCAAAAACAAGAGGGCCAGGTTTTTTATTTTTTTTTACGATTTAAGATAATGTAATATATGAAAAATCGATTTGAACGATAAATGTAGTGACCTGAAGCGAATGTGTGTGTTTTGTGACTATTGAATTAACAGTATCAGAAAAGGTACACGTGTAATCAACCTTCATCCTTCCCGTTATGTCAAAAAGTAGTAATAATAGATGTGATAGTGTGATATGTCTCTCTCTCTCTCTCTCTCTCTCTCTCTCTCTCTCTCTCTCTCTCTCTCTCTCTCTCTCTCTCTCAGCATAACCACATTTGCTATCAATCTCGAAGTATGTAAGCATCCCACCTTATATTCACGACAAATTACAGACAGTTTTTAGTGCTATTTCCATCTTAACACTTTCTGTCCCTTGATATTTGTTTATATATTTTTCACCAGATTATACTGAACTTAGGAGAGATTTGGGGATTGTAGGTGAGAGATACAAATTTAATTTACCCCTTCACTACTGGAATCCTTCGTGTGAGTTTCGTAAAATTTTCTAGCGGTAACTTAAACACTGACACGCACGTACGCACGCATAGAGAGCGAGAGAGAGAGAGAGAGAGAGGGAGGGGGTTTTCTCTTATATAGTACATAGCACTTGGAAAATATAAATACACTAACTGTTGATGGAATTGCATGCCGTATCAGCGTTTAATCTGCCCTGGATTTATTGGTGTACATGCGAGTGAGTGGGAGGGGTAGACCGAGGATGAGACAGATGAAGGTGTAGGGAGAAGAGGTGGAGAGGTGTGAGTGAAGTGGAAGGGGAAACGGGAAGGAAGGCGACTTGGACCGTGATGGAGGGATTGGATGAAAAGGTATATAAGCGAGGTGGAGGGGAAGAGGGGAGGAGGAGGCCGAGGATGATCTTCTACACTAGGTGGAGGGATGAGATGGAGAAATATGTGGAATGGAAGAAGGGGAGACGGGAGATGAAATAGATAGATAGGGTGGAGAGGTAGATGAAGGGGAGAAGGGAGAGGGAGGCAAGGATGATGCAGTTGGAGGTATGGGAGAAATATGTGGAATGGAAGAAGGGGAGACTGGGGATGAAATAGATAGATAGGGTGGAGAGGTAGATGAAGGGGAGAAGGGAGAGGGAGGCAAGGATGATGCAGTTGGAGGTATGGGGTGAAGAGGTAAGTGGAGGCCGAGGATTATCTAGATGGAGGGTTGGGGTGGAGAGGTAGATGGAGGGAGAGTGGGGAAGGAGGAGACCGAGGATGATGCAGAAGGAGGGGTGGGGTGAAGAGCTATGTGAGTGAGGTTGGTGTGAGTTGGGGAGAGGGCAGCTAAATGGCGGAGGGCAGGGTAATATGGAAGTCATTGTGACCACCCCTTCCTGGATTAAAAACAGATAAGTAGATAGATAGATAGATAGATACACAGATAGGTATGTAAATGGATAAGGGTACTGTGTAATGTACTATTTCTTGACCCAGACATACTAACTACAACAAACTCGCTGTAACTAACGATATCAAGTGTAACCTTTAATCATCCCACGATAAATAAGAATTGAAATGTAAAGAAAAAGAAAAAAAAACAAGTAATTTTCCCTAGCGAATAATTGTTACTCTTGATTCGTTTCTTATTTATTGCTGTAACTACGTGCGTCATCAGCATTTGTTCATCCCTAGTTATGTTCGAGTTGGTAATAATTTTGACCCGGAAATGCTGTGTGTGTGTGTGTGTGTGTGTGTGTGTGTGTGTGTGTGTGTGTGTGTGTGTGTGTGTGTGTGTGTGTGTTCTGATGTTACACTAGCACTCGTAAATCTAACTGCTTGGTTACTCTTTGTGTATACTAGGGTTTGTAGCTGAGCACAGTAATTAGAGAGCAGTGTTTGTATATTACTGTCCAATAAATCTTAAATCCACGGGAGATATAACTTACCATTTAGAATATATATATGCAGTGACCTAAGAGGAATGCAATACTGATTTAGATTACAGTAACCATTGATAGAATTACATGCATCATCAGTCTTTGTTGATTTCAGAGTTAGGAGTTGATAGGATTTGTAGCGATATGCAGTTCGTAGCTCTCTCTCTCTCTCTCTCTCTCTCTCTCTCTCTCTCTCTCTCTCTCTCTCTCTCTCTCTCTCTCTCTCTCTCTCTCTCGTAGTACATAAGCTGTGAGCAAAACAAACAGCGTTACTACCTTTATCCATAGTACTGTACATTTGAGTTGGAATATGACGGGACTGATACTGTTATATGTTATGAAGACTTTATTTTGCAGACTTTATTGGCATTTGAAAACTTTATTATTTTTATTTTCTATTTCTTTATAGTCAGTTTGATCGTACCTGGCAGAGATTCGCGTCTCCTTATAGCCAATTACTTACTGTTTAATTGCAGAGTAAGATAAAGCTGCCCATCTCCTGTAACATCTCAGCATTTGATGTGGAGAAGTGGCGGTGTGTCTGAGAAGAGTAAACCAATATAGCCCTTGGTAATACTAATAATGTCGATAAGCGTTGTTCAGTCCAAGATAAGTATAACTGAATCCAGAAATTTGGTCATGTTTGTATATCTTCAGGTTGTAAGTTTGAGTGATATATAACACTGCACTTAGATGTGATTGAAAGTGTTAAGGGAAATACTTTGAGATAGTTTGGCCATGTAGAGAGGATGGAGAATGTGACTGATTAGATGAGTGTATGTGGGTAATTTGGAGGAGGAGGAGGACACGGAGACTAAGGATGAGATGAGGGGATGGAGTGGAGAGATATATGAGAGACGGGGGTGGGAGATGGAGGGAGGGGCATCAAAGTCTCAGAGGGTAGAGTGACGTAGAGGTCATATGTTTGTGGCCACCCCACAGGGGAAGAAGGCGTCTGGCAATAGATAGATAGACCTAGAATATTTTGTGTGAAGTATGATGTGGGTGCAGTTTTAATTACAAATATTGCTTAAGTGCGTCATATTCAACCTTTCTTTTACTCCATACATACCGTACCTGGGTAAGTGTTTAAAAAGAGTGATGATGATGTATATTGTTCACAGCACTCACCCTTGAATATCACACTAGTTATTATTAAAACAGTGTGCGTGTCCAGTCTTTATTTGTCATGGGATAGTCAGACACAGTTTAGGAGCGCCAAGTTTGTGCATATTTAGTTATTAGTCTTTGTTACATTTGAGAAAGCATTTTAGAAAAGTGAAGTGGAATGGATTGGAACAAATGAGTGGTGAATGCTGAAGTAACTATTAAAAAATTTATGTACACCATATGCCTTTGTTCTTTTGAAGTTATGATGCAGTTGTAAGGATTGCCGAAGTTGAGTTAGAAGATCAAAAGGACTGGTAAAGATTTATTGCGAGTAAACTTTCTGACTCTTGATCAAAACGACTGGTAATGATTTATGACAGGAAAACTTTCTGACTCGTGAATATTACTCTGACCATCGATAAAACTATAATCCATTCATTTCACCTTACAGACTCTGAACCACGTTAGCAGCCTTTGTTTATGCCACGATATATTACGAGTAGAGTCAGGATATAAATGGACTGATAACACTATTTCAAAGTAGATATGTAATTCCATGTATTAAGTGTGGTGAGTGATTTTTTTATATTTAATTTCATACCCTACTACTGATAATGGGCCTACTGGGCTAAATTTCATCATTTTAGTTAAATTATCATATAAAGTTAGTCCACAGGGTAAAAGAGTTAAGACTTGCTATAGCTGTGTGTAGTGAATAACTTTATGACTCATGAAAATAAGTATTTGTGTCATTAGCCTTTTTCGTTGTTTGATGTACAGTATACTCAAGTCACGAATACAGTAATTTACCTTGTTAATCCATTTTAATGATGAAAAACGAAAGTATTATATGTATGAAGTTGCGTTTCTCACTTTTTTTCTTTTTAACTGCATGCTTTATCAGCCTTTGTTCATCTCTGGAGATTGCGAGTATGTATTCTGAGTTGGAATTGGAAAGGGCTGGTTCATTTATTTCAAGTTAGACAATCTCGTGTGAATAACTCTGACACTAACTTTGTCGGTGCCAGGGATCGATGCCTTCACGTGGTGGTATCGATGAAACAAGGTGGCTCTGTTGACTGTTTACATAAGCATCCCTCAGTTCCCTTCCCGTGCCCGGAAGGAGGAAGGTGGAATGGGGAAGAAGGGATACAGTGGCCTGAGGTTCTCTCTATTCACTTTCCTACGAGCCTGGGGTTGCAGCTGCCACTACACAGATTGTCATTAAAAGTGCATACTACATGAACGCAGAATTTAGAGGGATTTTACATGCTAGGTGCCTAAAACAGAACGGAGGTAATGGCACACACACACACACACACACACACACACACACACACACACACACACACACACACACACACACACACACACACACATCCCTCTGCATGTAGGAGTAGGATTGAGTAAAGGGGATAGGCTAGGCTAGGTCGCCGTGGATCAGAACATAGCGTATACATTCACCAACTCTCCTACGTTTATCTTGTAGTAGTAGTAGTAGTAATAGTAGTATAGAAGCAGTAGTAGTAGTAGTAATCCCAGGCCTCTCAGAACGTAAACCCAGTGGACTGCAGGCTGAATCTATCTGCAGTCCACGATCCTCTTTTGGGGAGATAGGGAGGGAACTTAGGGATGTTTGTATAACCAAGTCTCAGAGCCAGCCAGTCACATCAGTGCCACCACGCGAAGGCGTCCCTCGAGCGCCGGGCTAATCTAATGAGTTCTTAGTTCATTCTCTCTACCGCCAGACGATTTTATTCAGCCTAGGAAAACCCTCTCATTTCGAAGGGGTTAAGGAACGCTACTCTCTCTCTCTCTCTCTCTCTCTCTCTCTCTCTCTCTCTCTCTCTCTCTCTCTCTCTCCCCAAAGCTTTATATAATCGTCTGGAAGTAGCATGATCAAATCGAAAAATATCGTCGGGTTGAATGGGTTAATATTAATTTTCCAGAAAAAATTGACAAGGGCGATTGAGGTTTTATATGTGTGTGTGTGTGTGTGTGTGTGTGTGTGTGTGTGTGTGTGTGTGTTCCAGCAAAAGTTAATGCTAGTCACGAGAGAAGAGTTCGTGTTTTTTTTTTTTTATTTAGTCCGTTCCCTCTAATGCCTAAGAATTTATTTTATACGACTTCCAAGGAGGGACGAGTGCACTGTCCTTCAATCTCATTCTGAAATAGATAAATAGGTAAATAAATAAATAAATGATACTAGTTACACACACACACACACACACACACACACACACACACACACACACACACACACACACACACACACACACACACACACACACACACACACACACACACACACACACACAGAGCTATCCTAAGTTGTTTTCGATCTTCCTCCCAGGTTTAACGAAATGAGGTTTGGATTGACCCATAACCTAATCCTCACACCCACTTCTCATTCAGTCTTAACTCCAGCGCCTCTCCTGTTTATTCTGTCTTACCCTCCCTCTTCTCTCCATCTCTTCTCTCTTGCCCTCCCTCTTTCCTCCATCTATTCTCATTCAGTCTTAACTCCAGCGCCTCTCCTACTTATTCTCACTTACCCTCCGTCTTCTCTTCATCTCTTCTCTCTTGCCCTCCCTCTTTTCTCCATCTATTCTCCAGCTATTGTCTCAATCTCCCTCTTCTCTCCATTTGTTCTCTCTTACCCTCTCTCTTCTCTCTTATTCTCTCTTACCCTCCCTCTTCTCTTCATCATTTCTGCCCCTTATCTTCCCCCTACCCGACTTCCTTTTCTCTTATTCTTTCTCTTCTCTCTCCTCTCTCACTGTCCTCCTTTCCTTAGTCATTCATGCTTAACGCGAACCCATCTCCAGTATATTCTCTCTCACCATCATCATTCTCTTACCCTACTCTTTCTTATCTTTTTCTTACTCTTCCCTCTCCGTTGTCACTCTCTTACTCTCCCCTCTCCTTTCTCACTTTCTTATTCTCCCCTCTCCATTATCACTCTCTTTCTCCCTCTCCCTACTCCTTTCATCCCCTCACTTTATCTCCTTGACTTTCTCTCCTCCCTTCTGTATGTTCATCTCCAGTCTCCTCTCATTGTCTTTATCTCATCCCCATTCACTCATGTTTCCTTTCCTGCCATTCCTCAATTTTCTCATCTCTCCTCCTCTATCCCTTACAGTATCTTTGTTCCTTCGTATCATTCCCTTCGTTCCCTCGTTATAGATTGAATAAGGGGGATTCGTCCTAATAATAACCATCTCATCCTTACAAAAGTTAATAATAATAATAATTGTAATGATGATGATGACGATGATAATGATAATAAGTGTAGTTTTCTTTTACGACAGATCTCCCCTACAAAAAAAAAAAAAGTCTGAAAAAGAATAAAATAAATAAGGAAGCCATAGCACAGGGGAGGTTAATCTGTTATTCCCCTTCTTTTCTTCACCTTCCTCGCCCTGGGCCATATTGTTCACCTCTGCCCCTCCCCTGCCAATCACCCATTTCAATCTTCACTACCTAATTACTTTCCCATCACTCACCTTTCTATCTTACCTTCCCCCTGCCTCCCTCATTCACCCACGCCTACCCCGTGTCTTCCCCACACACCTTCCCCCGTTTTTCTGTTATTCTTCCTTTTCCCCGGCACTTTTCTCGTCTCCTCCACACGTACCCCTCTCTCTTTCCCACATCTTCCACTACTTCCATCCTACATCTTCTCTCTTCAACATCCACACCTCTCTCTCCACATCCTCTCACTTCACCCCGTCACCCTTTCTCTCCTCCACATCTCACCCCCTTTTCTCCCACTCCTCCTCTCTTCGCCATACTTCCTCCCTTCCTCTCTCTATCCCATTTGGTTACTCCCAGGCTTCGTCCAGTTGTGAATCTTACCTCCCATCCATTCGGTCCTCTTCATCCCTTATACCTCCACCCCACCCCCACCTCCCCTTTTTCTCTCTCTCCCACATCCCCTCCTTCTCTACCCCTATGACCTCTCCCAGGACACCTCCAATTATGAATCTGACCTCATCCCACTCGCCACCCACCTCAAATACCCAAGTAGGTACCGAAGGGGCGTTTGCCTCTGAGCTTGTGAGGTGTGCTGTAGTTCATTCACCTTAAGTTGGCCCAGATTTTCGTCCCTTTGCAGTTTGTTTCACGTAGGACAGTAGCATTAAATAAAAAAGAAGATATTACTGCAACTCTTCATCATTTCTGTAGCATTTCTTCGTGACTATAATCGTATTCTAGTGTTAATCTATTGTTACATCTCAGCACGAAAGTTTGAGAGATGGCAGTTTTTAGGCCAAGTTTAAGTGAAAAGAGTATTACACCTATTGCTTAGTTATGTATTTTGCATATTGTACCTTGATATTATCTTGTACGTTATTCATCTCATTTTGTTACTGATAGATTCTGTCAATGAGATAATTAATGTGTCATATGCAGAAATGAACTGATGAGCAAGGGGTGCTTGGGGGCATCTTAAGTTCATAGAGAGAGCGAGAGGGGGGGGGGGATTAGGTAAATACAGCAGACACAGGCCACATTTCTTTCTAGGTGGTCCAGCCTTGATACAAAAGATTGATAACAGAATATTAAAGCAAGGGAGAGAGAGAGAGAGAGAGAGAGAGAGAGAGAGAGAGAGAGAGAGAGAGAGAAAGATAGAGAAAGATAGGAGACTGACAGAAGCCTCGACCGTGTGATTGAGACCACTACCTGTAATTGGTCTTCTTTTCCCAGGTACGTCGTGGGTGACAGGTGTTGAATGGAAGTATGTACATCGTGAATAGGACGAACGAGGACCCTAAGGTAAGACGTGTTGGGAGTTTCCATTGAGTTAGCCCTTAATCAAAAATGGGGGAGGAGAAGGAGGAGGAGGAAGAAGAGGAGGAGGAGGAGGAGGTAGAGGAAGGAGGAGGTAGAGGAGGAGGAGGAAGGGGAGGTTTGTTGTTATTTTTATTATTATTTTTATTATTATTTCGTTATCAGATCTTTTGGTTGTGGAAGTTGGCTGGTGTTGTTTGTGTACTGCAGAGAGGAAAGAGGCCTTATGTAATTGGTGTTGGATTTTAAGCGGGGAACTTCGAAATTCTCTCTCTCTCTCTCTCTCTCTCTCTCTCTCTCTCTCTCTCTCACACACACACACACACACACACACACACACACACACACACACACACACATTATGTATGTCTTTATCTGTCTGTGTGTGTGTGGTAGTGTCTGTCTCCCTGTTTGTTTGTCTGTCTGTTTTTCTCTGTTTGTCTGTGCGTCCATGCATACACCGTGAGTTTGGCAACAATGGAGAGGCGAGTATTGGCAGGTGGGCGAGTGTTCATTGTTCACGGGAGGGGACAGCGGCCGGACGGAACTGTGTGTGTGTGTGTGTGTGTGTGTGTGTGTGTGTGTGTGTGTGTGTGTGTGTGTGTGTGTGCGTGCGTGCGTGCGTGCGTGCGTGCGCGGACAAAATTGAGACCGGACGGAAGTGAAGTTGGGTGGAATTACCTGTAAGGTGAATGAAATGAAGGCCGGACGGATGGATTTGTATGGGGAAGGACAGAGCTGAACATTGACGCACGGAACTCTACGTAGACGGGTGGAACTGTACGTGGACGGACCGAACGCAATATGGACGGACGAAACTCTACAAGTACGGAAGAGATTGAGGTTACATGAATGAAACCGAAGTCAAATGAGAAGGATATTGGACAGAACTGAATTTGGACGGAACTGAACGCTGCCGGACGAAATTGCATATCCCTGAACAAATCTATATGCAGTCAGTCGAATATGTATGCAGTTGAACGGATATAAAGCTGGATGGATTTGTATGCAGCCAAATAAATCTCCCTGTGCAGTCGATTGGATCTGAAGCTAGTGAGAAATGGAGCTGAATGGATATGTATGCAGTCGGATGGATATGACCGAAATTTTTTTATGCATCTTTGTAGGGATATAAAGCCAAATGGATCCATAAGCACCCGTGTTGATGTAAAGCTGGATTGAGCTATACAAATCTTCACATTCTTGACAGAGCTTTATAGTGTGATGGATCTTTATATACCGAAGTCGAAAAACCTGACGGACTTTTAGTGTTGCTGGTTATATGTAAATCAGATGAGTAAAATCGTCTAGTCTTACATGAAAATACTGGAGTTATCCCGACCAGGACAGATTTTTATTTTCGATACCATTTTCGCACTGTGCGTTTAGTGTTATTCTACCTGGATTATCCTCCCATTTTTGTAACTCAAACCTAACTTAAATTATCCTAACCTAATCTAGCCCAACATTAACCTAACTGACTAATACACTAACGTAACCTGATGCTAGGAAAACACCTAAACCTGACTCAGCCTGTCATTCACCCCGCACACTAACTTAATGTGGTATGAGGAAAACAAACGTAATAACCCTGACTTTCCTGTAAATGAAAAAGTGAAAAAATAAAAATAAAATAAAAATAAAAATAAATGGTGCCAGGGTTCTAAAACGGGACACACATGTAAGCATCAGTATTAATCTGAACCTACGTAGCCGAATAGAGCCTTGAATTCTAGAGTTATCCCGACCATGAGAGAGTTATCAGGGCCCTAAAACCAGACAGGAATGTAATCCTCAATATCGATCTGAACCTACATAGCCGGATAGAGCCTTAAATTCTAGAGTTATCCCGACCGTGACAGCGGCTCTAATACCAGACGTGTAAGCCTCAGTATTGATCTGAAGCCGCCCTGTATAGCCGGATAGAGCCTTAAATCCTAGAGTTATCCCGACCATGAGAGAGTTACCAGGGCTCTAAAACCAGGCAGAAATGTAAGCCTCAGTATTGATCTAAGCCTACAATAGCCGGATAGAGCCACGACTTCTAGAGTTATCCCGACCTTGAGTGAGTTACCTGGGCTCTAAAACCAGACAAATGCAAACCTCCATATTGATGGGAACCTACATAGCCTGACGCGCCCTGAAATAACCTACCCGTGTCAAGCCGTCTCCTGAAACATGCATCCCGTGCCTCTGAATTGGTTTGGTGGGGTGCGGCGCCCCCCTGAATTCCTTAACACTTCAGCCTGAAATAACCATAACCTCGCCCCCTGAAACTTGGATGCTGCCAGGCCCCGGGTCACTTCACTTTGATCTTGTATATATCTCGTGACGTTTTCGTATTTTCATTTCCTTCTTATTTTCAGAGGGGTTTCTTAAGACCTGGAGGGACTTTTCGCACGAGAGAGGTTAATAGATTTTTGCATATTATTATTATTATTATTATTATTATTAACTATTTATTTGTTAATTTTTATTCATTTGATCTGTTTTGTTACCCAGACGATTTTTATTAAGGTTAGGGGAAGTTTTACGAGTTCGAGGGGTTATATATTATCATCATTAAGCCCTTTATTGCCAGAGGTCCTTTCTAAGTTCGTCTGAAGGTAGCAAGAATAAACATTATGTCCTGAAATTCATAACACTTCAGCCCGAATTAATCATAACATCGTCTTCTGAAATTTAGATACTGCCACGGCCCTTCGTCATTTAGCATTTCGGGTTTACATCCAAGAGCACAAGTTCGTTGATATTGCTGGCTGTGGTGTTCAAAGATATTCCGTGAACTATTTTCGTGTGATTGCAGTATGGAGCAATTAATAAAACCATGTGAGGGAAGATCAAAGCTAAAAAGCCCTCAGAGTTGTTCGTTCCAAGAAAAACAATAAAACGAAACCAGAGTCAAGATCACTGCCAAGTTGAAACGAAAGAACTGTAGAAGGAAAGGAGCAAGTTACTGGGGGACTTCCTTGCATCCCAGTCCCACCCACGACTCTCCCCTGCCATCAAGGTGCGGGAAATAATCTGCAAAACGACAAAAATTTCCGCCATATTGAGGTGAAAGAACTGTAGGAAGGGGCAAATTACTGGGGAAATTTTGCGCATTCCACACACAAGTCTCGTCTTCCGTTGAGGTCTATCTATCTATCTATCTATTGCCAGACGCCTCAATCCCGTTTGGGGTGGCCACAAACAAATCGCCTCCAAGTCGCCCTGTCCCCCGCCGTTTCACTGCCCTGCTCCCAACTCACACCCCCACTCTCATATACCTCTCCACCCCATCCCTCCATCTCACCATCGGCCTTCCCCTCCCTCTTACCCCCTCCACCTCACTCACATACACTCTCTTTGTCAGTCTTTCACCCTCCATCCTCTCCACATGGCCAAACCACCTCATTGTGTTCCTCATAACGCTTCCCATCACATCCACATCCACACCACAACGCTCCTTTATATCCTCATTCGTCAGCCTCTCTCTCCATGTGACTCCACAGGCTCCTCTTAAATAACTCATTTCCACTGCTCTCAATCTTGACTTGTGTCCTTCCAACAACGTCCAAGCTTCACTTCCGTACGTTAGAGTTGGTATCACAATACTGTCATGTAGTAACTTTTTCACTTCCATGCTCACTTCCCTGTTTCTTATCACTGCTTTCAAAGAACCAGCAACCTTTCTTCCCTGCTGCACCCTTTCAAGCACTTCACCCTCCAAACCTCCATCCTTACTCATCACACTACCCAAGTACTTAAACGTACTAACATTTTCCAATTCCTCACCATCCAACCTCGCTGTACATTCACTGACTTCACCTCTCTCAAAGACCATCACTTTACTCTTCCCTACATTCACCTTTAGATTCCGTTTCTTACACACTCTCCCAAACTCATCCACCAAGCCTTGCAGCTCCCCTTCGTCTTCACTCAACAACACAGTATCATCTGCAAACAACAGTACAGGGAGTTTCCAAACACTATCCTCTCTTACCAGGGCCACTCCAACATCCACTACCCTACCTTGTACCTCTTTTATTACCCCATCCATTTACAGATTGAACAACCATGGAGACATGACACATCCCTGTTTCAAACCAACTTTCAAAGAGAAAAATTCACTTAGTTCACCATCCACACGCACTGCAGCCTTCGCACCATCGTACATACTCTTCACAGCATTCAACAACTGCCCATCTACTCCATATATTCTTAACACTTTCCACAATCCTTGTCTATCCACCCTGTCATATGCTTTCTCCAAATCCATGAAAGCCGCATACAACTTCTTTCCCTTCTCTAGAAACTTTTCCACTAAAGATCTAAGAATGAATATTTGATCTACACAACCTCTTCCCTTCCTAAAGCCTCCCTGTTCTTCTCCAACTAATTTCTCTGTTCTTTCTCTAACTCAGTCAATAAGTATCCTACCATACACTTTTCCTATTATACTAAGAAGATAAATGCCCCTATGATTACCACACACTTCTTTTTCCCCTTTTCCTTTGTACAAGGGAATAATTATACCTGACTTCCAATCCTCCGGGACTCTACCTTCCTCCCAGGCCAATCTGCACATCTTCCACATCCATTCTACTACTATCTCTACCCCATGCTTCAGCATTTCACCACACACTCCATCAATTCCTGGGGCTTTCCCCGATTTAACTTTCTTCATTGCTTCCACAACTTTATGCTACTGATTTCTTCCTGTCTTCTCACCTCCCTCCTTCTCCCAGCCATTCCCCAGCCACTTATACTCGCATTACTTCCATCCTCTATGTTCAACAATTCCTTAAATTGTTCTCTCCATCTGCTCACTTTTTCTCCCTTCTCCACCTCCGTTGAGGTGCGGGAAATGAAATACAAGAGAATTAAAATTTCCTCCAAAATAAAAACTATGGAAAGAAAGGTGCAGAGTACTAGGGGAAATTATGCGCATCCCTACCAAATTAAAGTGAAAGGACTGTAAAAAGAGAGGTGCAAGTTACTGGGAGAATTTTTGCGCATCCCACCAAGTTAATGGGAAAGAACAGTAGAAGGAAAGGTCGAAGTTACTGGAGGAATTTTGCGCATCCCACCCACGGATCTCATAGCCGTTGGATCAAGCTGGGATTACTTCTCATCTGAGCTTACTTCTTATCTGTGTCCACGCGGTAGCCAAGGTATAAGCTGGACACGAGGACAGTCCGCCTGGTAATCTTGTGTACATGTCGAGGTAATCCCTAGCCCAGGTTCTCGGCTTAGGGTGCTCGCTCTCTCCGGGGGAACTCGTTTGCTGATCCTCCCACGCTGGACGAGCTGGCAAGGGGTCGGGGTGTCGTGTATTCAGGTGAGAGGTGTTGATGCATAATGACTGTTTGGTGCTCCGTGTTCATGTCGGTTAAGAAGGCTTCGTCATTAATTTTTATTCTATTTATTTTTTTTATTTTATTTTTTTTTTAACGCCGTGTCCCCTTTTGTCGATATGGGCTAAGGTGTTGCCCTTGGGTAAAGGATTAGGGGCTTCGGCCCGCGTGGTCGACAGGCAAAAAAACAAAACAAAAAAATCCTGAGGTTTCACTACCCGAAGGTTTAGTAGTGGTTTCACTACCTGCGAAGTACTGGTTCGTTACCAAGCTATTTCGCTGTTTGAACATATCACCGCCAGTGAGTCTGGGTTCACTACTGAATGAATTGAACTAAACTGAAAATTTATTGTTGTCAGAAGTATACTCAGTGGGTCTTGCCACACACACACCTTTTAGCAACTATATATAGTTCTTTACTGACTGTTACATATGGCGATACGAGTGAGCAGTGTTTCTAAAACCTAACAAAGCTGTACTGTCTAGTACACTAATATAATTTGTAATTGGTATCAAAGGTTGCATCAGACTATATGTCATCTCTAATGCCTACTGTTAAACTGCTGACTCCCATGACGTGTGTTTCATTTTATTCATGCTACCAGTGGCGGTGCCAGGGGGGCGGGGTGGCTTGGGGACTTAAGCTTCTCCAAAATTTTTCTCAGCCCCCATTACCCGATGTTGGTTTTGAAGCAAATTATTGTTCCTTTTGGCCCTCGGGTCTCATCAGCTCCCCTGCTCCCTTACTCCTAGGAAGCACCCTTTAAACCCACCCTATTTAAAAAATAAAAATAAAAAAAAAATAATGGAGCCGCCACTGCATGCTGCCTTCAGAAGTTTTTATTCGTCTCATGAGACTTTTCAAACTGTAGGGCCTAGTTATAGCCTCCACTAACCTCTCACTCCAAGATGTCTCCCGTAAGTTGAATAAAGTCACCTGAAAGTAGCAGAAATAAAAATTAGAAGTACGCCATCGGACTGAAGGAATGAAGTTGCACGATGAAGGGATCTTTTTTTTTTTTTTCACCTTAGCTTGTTCATTTCGTCCTCGTTCATACTTCATCGGGATTACCGCATATAACATTAGCTAGTCTGAGGGTTCAGTAGTTTTGGCGGCATATGCATGGGAAACCGTCCTATCTTGGTAGCGCTCCTTGTGGAAGAAGCAGAGGTTGTTGACAGGCTTATGCTGGATCACATGTACTATTGCTGCCAAGGCTCAGGAGTAGCGATCCACTGGGTGCCAGTGTGTTTAGGAGACATGGGATGGGTGGCGGGGCTGAGGCAGACGGACGGAGGGGAATGCAGGGGGTAAGAGGCCTTGGATTCTTAATGTTTCATAGAAAATGGATGTGTCGTTAACATGAATGTTCCTCCCATGGAGAACGAGAGCTTGCCCTGCCTTTTTTTTTTTTTTTTTTTTTCTTATATGGACTACTGTTGGTGGAATAATGAATGGGGGGAGAAACAATGCTGAATTAGCAGAAAGCACTGCTTAAGAAAGTAATTTGCCTTACTTTCCACCGAAAAAATATCCAGATTATGAGCAAAATTATAATCTGGTGTTAGCCCAAACTCGACAGGTTTTAAACATAAGTAAAACGCATACTTTAGAACATATGGCATTAACCAGAAATTACGCACCTTGGCTGGAGATTTGACAAGTAAAGTCAGGTGGTGTTACCCAAAATAAGACCCCTCGTTTCACTCTGTCAGACAAGACGCTCTCCTGTCATGGATATGTTCGTCTGCTGTCAACCGAAGGATATAATCCCTGTTTACCTTTGTTGAGCACCATATTTACCCGTAACGCATAAAAGCACGTGTCGGTCGTTCGACTGAAACCCATATATGAACATAAGAACATAAGAAGAGAGGATAACTGCAGTAGGCCGGTTGGCCCATGCTAGGCAGCTCCTAGAAGGGTAACTGAACTACTAGAATGAGATAAGGATAGCAAAGAAGAAGGCTCTCCCCCGTCCTCCAAACCCTCCAGCCGAAGCCGGCAGGAAAAAGTCAGAAAGAACACCACGCCGTATAGAAAAACTGGCGTGGACATTTTACAGGAAAGTGTGAAAGGAGAATAGAGACTATCATAGTATAACCTGAAAAGAAAATTTTTTTTGAATTAGTATTGGTTATAATATTTTCTTTATTCTATATCCATCCCTTATTTGTCATATGCTTATCTAGCCTATGCTTGAAACTCTCAATGGAAGAGGCAGCAACTACTTTACTAGGTAGCTTATTCCATTCGTCTACTACTCTGTTACCAAACCAATTTCTACCGATTTCCTTTCTGAAACGGAATTTTTCTAATTTGAAACCATTATTTCTAGTTCTATCCTGTATGCTTACTTTAAGAACCTTGCTAATATCTCCCTTATTTATACCATTCATCCACTTAAACACCTCAATTAAGTCTCCCCTTACTCTACGCCTCTCTAGCGAATGCAGACTTAGTCTTTTCAGTCTGTCTTCATATGACAGGTTCCGAACGTCATGTATCATTTTAGTCATTCTTCTCTGTACATTTTCTAACGAATTAATATCCATTCTATAGTAAGGACACCAAAATTGTACTGCGTAGTCTAAATGTGGCCTTACTAATGCTAGATAAAGTTTCAGTATTACTTTAGATGATCTATTGCTCACGCTTCTCGAAATAAATCCTAGGACCCTATTTGCTTTATTTCTCGCATTAATGCACTGTTGCCTAGGTTTAAGGTCGTTACTAATCATAATTCCTAGATCTCTCTCGCATTCCGATTTGCTAATTTCTTTGTTATCTAAGCTGTATTTAGTATCTCCAATGGTCTTGCCTACGTTAAGTACTTTACATTTTTCAACGTTAAATTCCATTTGCCAAGTTTTAGACCATTTGGACAATGTATCGAGGTCTTTTTGTAAGTTATGGCAATCGTCAGTCGAGTTAATGATACGCCCTATTTTTGTATCGTCGGCAAATTTGCTGATTCTGCTATTGACTCCTAAGTCTAGATCATTTATATATATGATAAATAATAAGGGACCGAGTACTGAACCCTGTGGTACACCGCTAGTTACTAATCCCCAGTCCGACTTAGTTCCATTTATTAATACTCTCTGCTTTCGTCCTTTCAGCCAGGATTCTATCCATTTTAAGATATCACCGTCTATACCGTGTGCTCGAACCTTTCTAACTAACCTTTCGTGTGGGACTCTATCAAAAGCTTTACTAAAGTCCAGATAAATAACATCGTAAGCTTTATCGCTATCTACTGCCTCATAGACCTCCGAGTAGAATGACAACAAATTTGTGAGGCAGGATCGTCCTTGCCTGAATCCGTGCTGACTTTCGTTTATAAGATTAAATCTTTCTAAGTGTTCTCTAATCCTATTTGCCAAAATTGACTCTAACATTTTTCCTACTATTGACGTTAGACTTATCGGACGATAATTCGACGCAGCTGATTTATCACCCTTTTTAAAGATGGGCACTACGTTTGCGGTTTTCCACGCCTCTGGAACTTCTCCTGAACTTAAAGAGTCATTAAATAACGTTAAAAGTGGCTGACATAATTCTTCTTTGGTTTCTTTTGTAATTTTTGCATATATATCGTCCGGACCTGGCGATTTTTGAGGTTTTAACTTATTAATTTCTTTCAATACGTCCTCCTTACTAATGGTTATTTTACTAAGAACATTTTCCGTATTCTCATGGTAAATATTTGCTGCTTGAGGGACCAGGCTTAGATTTTCCTTGGTGAATACTGATATGAAATAATTATTTAGGATGGAGCACATTTCTTTATCTTCACTGGTAATGTCGCCTGATTCTGTTCTGAGTGGTCCTATCCTATCTTTATTTTTCGTTCGGTACATTTGATAAAAACCCTTGGGGTTTTCTTTTGATTCACTTGCAACCTTAATTTCATAACTTCTCTTTGCTTTTCTTATCTCCCTCTTTACTTCTCTATTTAAAATTGTGTACCGGTTACGTAAGTGTTCCTCTCCACGTTTTATTTTTCTATATATTCCTTTCCTTTGTCCTATGAGAGATTTTAATCTGTTGTTTAACCATCTTGGTTCTGAATTGTTAGTTCTAAACGGTTTTGAAGGAATATATCTATCTTGGCCTCCGTGTATTATATTTATTAACTCGTTATACTTCTCACTGGTTGAACGTCTGTTTGGTACTGGAGCTGAGTTAATTTCCGTCACCTGGACTACATTCCTATCTACCACCTCCCCCTCACAGACACCTGACGGACATCCCCACGTGCTTCCTGCGCCTGACCTATGACCTGGGAATCCCCACTGACCTGGCATTCCCTCAAATAGCTAATCTCCCTGTGGAATACCGTTCGAAAATAAGCTCTTAAGCCATCGAAATCTCCTAGACGAAAATTAGGAACGGTGGAGGTATTTTCAGTGGAACAGACATCCCAAATAAATTTGAACTTAATTTCTTCATGATCGCTATTACCAAGTCGTCCACCAACCTCTATATCGCTAATGATATTTTCTTTATTAGCTAAAACCAAATCTAGTATATTATTACCTCTGGTGGGCTCCCTGATATACTGATAAAGGAAATTATCCTGTACTACCTCTAGAAATTCCTCTGACTCTGCATCTCCTGTCTGATTTCTCCAGTCTATCCTTGGCAGAGTAAGGTCCCCAACAATTATTACTAAGCTGGACTGTGATGCTTTCCTAATTTCCTCCCAGAGGTATTTACTATCAGCTCTACTTAATTTAGGAGATCTGTAAATTGCTCCTAAGACTAATTTCTCCCTATTGTTACTAATTTCAACCCAGACACTTTCTGTGTCCCTATTTACTTTAATGTCTGCTTTATTGTAACAGTTTAATGAATCCTTTACATAAATAGCTACCCCTCCCCCCTTTCTTCCTTGACGGTTTGACACAAAAATATTATAGCCTTTTATCTGATATTCTGCTAAAATTTCTCGAGTGTCTGTATTCATCCAAGTTTCACTAATAACGGCAATGTCTATTTTCTCTGTACAAATTAAAGCCCTCAGTTCATCCATTTTATTACGTAAACTCCGGCTGTTTGTGTAGTACACTTTCAGATTATTACTAGTAGTTATGCCTTTACCTTGGCATTTACTGTTATTTATTTTATTACTAACTGGGAAACTCTTTACTTTACTAATATAACAATTTTTTGTACTATCGCTTATCGCCCTTCTATCATCGCTTGTTCTATCATCTATCATCGCCTGCTCAATTTGAGGTGCCTGAGTGGATGTATCTACACTATTGGTTGAACTTTTGTTCTTAATTTTGCAAGTATTGATGCATCTATCCAAACATGGTAATAATGATTTCTGAGTGTAGTTGCTGCATCTTCCTGTATACCTACTGTACTTCTCAATCTCGAAAAAATCCCTCCAACTCCCTATCTATCATTCCAGCTAAAACAGTAACTCCCTGCCTGCTAAGATGAGTCCCATCCCAACTATACAAGGCACTCCGTCCATAAAACCGGTCCCAGCTGTCTATGAAAGGTATTGCATTATCTTTGCAATACCTTTCAAGGCGGCAATTAAACCCTATTGCCCTGCTCAACCATTCCCTTCCAACCTGCCACCTTGGTAAAACACCAAGCACTACAGGGGTTCCTCCCCTCTCCCTAACCTTTTCTAACATCAACTTGTACCTTTTCCACAGTACCTCACTCTTACGGCTACTAATATCATTGCCTCCTACACTGAGGCACACAGTGGGTTTGTCACCACTTTCCTTTACGATTTTTGAAATTTTTTCTACCACATTAGCCACCCTGGCCCCTGGAAGACACACATGTTTAGCGAGTGGAGTATACATGGCCCTGTTCAGATATCTCACCTGGGAGTCTCCAACAACAACAACATTTTTCTTACCTTTCTTGTTCTGTTTATACTTACCTGTACTGGAAGTTCTCTCACCGTCCTTCTCCTCTACTTCCCTCTCTGCCTTCCCTTCACATTCGTCCCGTAGTGCGTCGAATGCATTAGTTGTCTTAATTTCCGTTTGCTTTTTAAGAGTGAACTTCGTTGCACCCTTGTTAACTAGTGTCCAACCTTCAGCCTTTTTCTCTTTCTCCTCCAACATCTCCTCCAACAATTCCCTCATCTGTGCCTTCTCCTGCCTGAGAATTTGTACCTCCCGCTTCAGTTCGAGAAGTTCCTCCTTTAATTCAAGGTAGTCCTTTTCAGTACCTGCAGTGGGGACACAGCTCTCTGCCGAGGAAGCCATTACGCACTAGTTCACACATTGTATCACACACTATCACGGGTCACTACGGGTCACCACAACACACACTCTCACGGATCACTAGCACAGCACTATCGCTGATCACAACAACACACTAACACAACCACTATCACAGATCACTAAAGCACACTAGCACAACACTACCACAGGTCTCAGGCATGTCTGAGCTGACTGGCCTCACGAGAGCGACTGACTGAGCCTCACGAGAGCGACTGACTGACCTCACGAGAGCGACTGACTGGCCTCACGAGAGCGACTGACTGATCTTTATTGTGTGTGTGTGTGTGTGTATGTGTGTGTGTCTGTCTGTCTGTCTGTCTGTCTCTGTGTCGTGTGTGTGTCGTGTGTGTGTGTGTGTGTGTGTGTGTGTGTGTGTGTGTGTGTGTGTGTGTGTGTGTGTGTGTGTGTAGAACTGCGAGTCATCCGGCTGGCGGATGAGTATGGTAAGCTGGTTAGTAGGTTGGTGGCCGGGTGGGTGGGTAGGATGGTGGTTTGACAGGCGGGTTGGGTTGAGTGGATGGGTGAGAAGGGTGGGGTGAGGTCGTTGGGTTGGTTAAGTGGGGTTGGGATGGGTTGCTGGGTTGGTAAGTTGAGGTGGACTGGGGTGAGGGTGGGCTGTTGGTTAAATGGGGCGGGTGGGTATGTACCTGGAGAAGAATTCAGAGGACAGGTTGATGTTGCCCTGATTCTGAGACGGACTACATTGCTTCGGGCTGTGGGCATGTGCGTTGATGGGTGGATGTGTAGGGGGATGGGCGGTTGATGCAAAAACTGGAATAGGTAATCAGAGTGAATAGGTCCAAATTGGGAATGTGTGTTTGAATAATAGGGCATAAGTTATATGAATAATAGGGCATAAGTTATATCACTCAGGATTTATGCCACAGTGAGGACATGAGTCCACTTGGTTACACTAGGCTTATAGTGAAATACGGCCATCGGTTAAGAGGTCTGTCAGCTGCACACGTACCTGTGGGGAGTAAATGTCCATGTGGAAAATAAAAGGAAAATAAACTCCATGGCAGTATGGGTCCATGTTGCAAACCTAGGTCTATGGAGAGATGCAAGGTCTATGGGGAACACTGGTCCTTAGGGAGAAAACAGATCAGTAGGGCAAAACCAGTCCATGGGGAGAATAGGGTAATGTAGAAAAGTAGGTGCCTCTGGAAGATTAGGTCATGAAGGAGAAGAGGACCATGGGAGAATCTGTTCCAAGCGGGGAATTGTCCATTGGAAAAAATAGGTCCGAGGGGTGAACATAGGTCCGTGGGGTGAATATAGGTCCAGGGGGTGAATATAGGTCCAGGGGGTGAATATAGGTCCAGGGGGTGAAAATAGCTCCGTAGGGTGAAAATAGGTCCATGGGCTGAAAATAGGTCCATGGAGTTCTGCTCCCTCATGGCCGTCATCACCACCACCCTCAGCTGCCACTCCCTCGCCCTCAAGATGGCCTTGTCCTCATCCCTGTCCCGCGCCATCAGCTGCCGCACCTTGGCCATTATGGCCTCCACCCTCGACACCCCCTTTAGCCGTACCTGTCGCATCACCAGTAACTGGACCACCCGCATTTCCATCGGCTTAACACATCCCTCCTGTCCCATCTCCTCCCCTAACCGTTTCTAGCAATGCTCCTGCTGTAACTTCATGCCCCTCTCGTTGGTAATGTCCGCTAGCCACTTCAGGTTATTCCCCAGTCGGATGCCTATCGCCCTTCCTTTCTCAGTTGCCTTTTCCTTCATCTTATCCAGAAACTCCTCCAGTTTCTCTTCCTCCACCTCATCTTCCTCCACATCCTCGTCACTCCTCTCACCCTTTCCCTCATCACACTCTTCTAGGAATTTTTTCATCTCTATAAACTTCATTTTGCAAAGAGTTTCCCTTTTTTCGTAGGAAAGTAGGTACAGAGTCAAAATACCATTTATGCAGGTGTGCTCAGTCTGTTTGGTCATGAAATTCGGGTGCAGTGTACACGTTTATCATCATCATCATCATCATTAAAGGTTTCTCTTCATCAAGTTTCTTTTCATCGTCATCATCATCAGCAACAGCAGCATTGTAAGTTTATCATCATCATCATTATCATCATCATCATCATCATCATCATCATAAGTTTCTCACCATCATAGCGTTGAAAGGAATAATATGATATTTAAGGTGGCAAACCCGATAAAGAGGGAAAACAAGGATATCATAGGTGAGCAGTGTGTGAAGAATGATAAGGTAGTGATGAACGGTGAGGGCATAATAGGGCCGAGGAGAGGGGGTGGGGAGCAGCTGGGGACAATCCCCGGGGTCCGGGCCTGAGGGAGGGGGGGCCCTGCGCCCTCCAAGGTAGTGTGAAGATGAAGGAAAATATAACACAGCGTAGTTCACTCCATGATGAGACACTGGATGTTTAAAGAAAATATATAAAAGGAAGTATGAATAGTTATATGTAAAAACATTAAAACAAGGCCATGTATAGCATTTACAGTACAGAGTTCTGTATTACTGTATTTTTATCGTAGGGAAGGGGACGAGGGATATAAACAACCTCTGACCCGCCGTGTTCTTATGTTTGAACTTCTTAGTAGACAGACTTATCAGGCGATCAGAAATATTTATACCGCCTGAATACATAACAAATTATAGTAAACTTTAATGTATTTATTTGTTTCCGTCCATTACTAAATAGTGTCTCTCATTTTTTCTTTATATAATATACTATAGCTAATTTCCTTGTAGTTATTATCGTGTTATAGCTAGGGAGGGGAAAGTGCTATGGCGCATTAGGATTTTTTTTTTGCAGTACATCAGTGTGCCGTGACACAGGTTAGGGAGCAGTCTACCCGTGAGCTAGACTTCGAGTAATATATTCAGCACAGCTTTCAGGGTTAGAGGGGCCCGTTGTCGATAATCTTGTCCCAGGCCTGATGATGGCTGTCGGCGGCATTACTTAGAACAAACACCCCATTATAGTGGAATTACGGGTAGATATGATTTTACATTGACGTACACAAGTTCATATGGCATAACTGACCAGAAAACTTAATAATTTAATACGGTGATGGCGTTGTCCCGACCATGATAAGGTAAGCACTAAGGTTCCTCATACTCACTCTCAGCTGATTAAAATTGTCTGGCGTTATTTAGAGCCGATTAGTATTAGAGATGTGCCGATCATGAGAGGATTAACGGCACCAGGTGTAACACACAGGCTCCACTGACTCATAGTTGAATAAAATCGTCTGGCCATAACTGGAATACAACACTAGAGTTACCCTTATCACTGCCAAAGATAACTGCGTGCGGAAAGTGAAAGACGGGAGATAAGTGAGAACAACGAGGTAGTGATCGTTGTGCAGTGTGATGTCATAAGTGTACACCTCACAGTTGTCGATAGCGGAGACAGTGAAACGGGGTGAATGTGTACCACTTTTGGTCTACCCTGACCAAGATCACGACATTTATTCAGATCAGTTGATGGACAATTGTAGTCAGACTGAAGGGCTGAGTTGACCATCTTTCCTTGTCTATCTTCCAAATCTTTGTAAATTCTCTCTCCTAATAGCTCCATCTCCCAAATATCAGTCTTACGTAACCTTCAAGGATGAGAAAGACAACGACGACTCATCCACCGTCCCTCCTCACCTGGCTTCCTCCTGTTCTCCAGTTTCGATGACTTTCATAACTTTCATCATGACCATCATCATCATCGTCGTCATCATTTCAAATTTCAGTGACTAGCATATATTCTCTCCTCGTCCTCCTCCTCCTAATTTCGAATATCATCATCATCATCATCATCAACACCATATCTCAGTGACTTATATAAATCTTTGGTGCCCCCCTCCCCTCCCCATTCTCCTTCCCCTCCCCTACCCTTCCCCCTACCCCAACCCCTACCCCTCCCTCTCCGTGCCCAATCTTGTCTCATCAGCAGGCCAGGGCGGGGTTGCATCGGGGCTATGGGAGCGGGAGACAAAAGATTGATGTCCGTGATAAGGTCCTTGAGAATCGATATGGCTTGGCTTGCGTTTAAGTAGAGAGAGAGAGAGAGAGAGAGAGAGAGAGAGAGAGAGAGAGAGAGAGAGAGAGAGAGAGAGAGAGAAATGCATGGGGAATAGTCAGAATAGTCATTATCATCATCATCGCCGTCGTCCTTATTGTCAACACTTATATGTCTTCACTGTTATCATCATCATCATCATCGTTATCATCATCATCACCATCAAGATCTTCAGCCTTGATATCAACCCTATTTTCTTAATCATATCCCTTTAATGTTATCTCCATCATCATCATTATCATCATCATCATCATCATCATTATACAAAATATTTCCAACCAACTCGATCGCCTCTCAGTTCCGTAACCTCATCACACACACACACACACACACACACACACACACACACACACACACACACACACACACACACACACACACACACACACACACACACACACACACACACACACACACACACACACACACACACACACACACACACACACACACACACACACACACACACACACACACACACACACACACAGAGCCCCTCCTAACCCCCACGATACCATCTCAATTGTCGGTGCTCCATTAGTCGAGAAAAATATTGACCTGTTCGTCAACTTTTATTTTACGTACGAAAGTTTTACCCTCGTCGTGTGAGTGTTTGAAGACCCCGGCTGTTTCCTAGAACTTCCCTTGACTTTTGTTTTTCTTGTCTTGGTTGTTTTCAAGGCTATTGGAAGCTTTTTTTTTTGTGGAGCGTGTGTGTGTTGGAGGGGAGGTGTTTTTGGTGGGGGGGGGTATTGTTATAGCTTTTAGAGATTTACCGATTCCTCTTCTTCTTGTCTTAGTTGTTTTTAAGGCTAATGAAAGCGGGATCTTTTTTTTGTGTGTGTGGAGGGGGATGTGGGTGATTTTTTTATGGGGGAATTAAATTGTTTTCTTGTATAGAGATACGTGCGTTTTGGATGTTTTTTTTCGAAACTTCCCTGATTCCTGTTTTTCTTGTATTTGTTGTTTTCAAGGCAGTTGTAGGGGGGATTTTTTGGCGAGGGTTTTTGAGAATGAATTTATTGTTTTGATTTTTTTTTCTTTTTTTGAGGAGGGGTAAAATTGCTTCAGTATATAGAAATTTGTGTGGTTTGGGTACTGTTTCGACAACTTCCTTGATTCTGTTTTTCTTGTCTGTTTTGAGAGCTGTTGGAGGCGGGATTTTTCGGTGGAGCTTGTTTTTGTTTTGATTTTGACGGATAAAATATCTTTAGAAATTTACGTACTTATAGATACTCATCCCAGAACTTCACTCATTCATGTTTTTTCTCTTCTTTGTTGTTTTCAAAACTACTGGGAGTGCGGTTTCCTACTTGAGGTTGTTTTTGTTTTTGTTAATTTGGGTAAAATAGCTTTATAAATTTATGTCTATGGATACTATTCCCAGAACTTCCCTCATTCTTTTTTCTTTTTTTTTGTCTTGGTTGTTTTCAAGGGAGTGTTATGTCTGGTGGGGCTTGTTTTTGTTTTGATGTGTTCGGGAGGGAGTAAAACTGCTTTAATATATAGAAATTTGGGTGTGTCAGATTCTTTTCCCAAACTTACCCTATTCTTGTTTGTACTTATTTTTCTGTTTATTTAGATATTTATTTTTTGTCTTTGCAATTATGAAGGCTGGTGGATACGGGATTTTTTTTTAGGCGAGGGTAAAACTAAACTTCATTCAGGCATACAAAACTTATTCTTTTATCATTCCTTTTTTACCTTTTTTTTTTTTACGTGGTCTAAATTTACAAATATTTTACGTCTTTTTCACTTTCAGGGCATAAATTTCAAGTTAATTTGCGTATTTGATTGTATTCGTCTCTTCTCTTAAGTTAATTGTTAGTAAGAATGCGAATTTTTGAGTTTCATTCACGCAGTTTTACAGCTAGATTTCGTGTGTGTGTGTGTGTGTGTGTGTGTGTGTGTGTGTGTGTGTGTGTGTGTGTGTGTGTGTGTGTGCGCGCGCGCCTTATCTACTTACCTTTTCAGCCAGATTGCGCAATTCTGACTCGTCAAAAATTTCCACCGAGTGTTGGAGACCCCGACTGCCTTCCCAGAGCTTGCTATCTCTCTCTCTCTCTCTCTCTCTCTCTCTCTCTCTCTCTCTCTCTCAGTATCTAATTAGAGGGAAAACTTAATTAAAAGCTAAAACGATGTATGGTTATTTCATGCATAACCGGGAAGGAGGTCGACCCATCACCATTATAACCCATTACGTATTTATTTCGTATGATATTTTGTCCCCATTTTTCCATTCATTTTACCCCTTTTCCCCATTTTAGACCCATTTTTGTCATTTTTATTTTCCTTTTCCCTCCCTGAATGCTTCTCCGTTTCTCCCATTATTGAGTCATTTTCACCCCATTAAACCATTCCTATTATTATTATTATTACCCATTTTGTCACCTAATTTTTACCCATTACCTGTATTTAGATCACATTTTTAGCCCCATTTCTTTAACTTTCCTTCATCCCATTTCCTGTCTCCCGTCCAGTCAACTCCACTACTTCCCCCCATTTATCTCATTCCCCATTAATTTTTCTCCTCTGCCTCCCCTGTTCCTCATATCTCCAACCCATTTTTCCCCTTAGTCATCTCCTCCCTGCTCCCATTATCGCTCCCATTTTCCTCCATTGCCCCATATTAAAGCCCATTTTCTTCTACACTTATTTTTCTTATGCATGATCCATTTCTGTCCTCATTTTTTATTTTGCTTAGTCACCCCATTCCCCCATTCGTCCGTATGTAATTATTTAGACTCCAGTTTAGCTATTTTCATTTTCATTTTGTCCCCTTCCCACCGTTTTCTCTCCCATTTCCCCAGTTCCCCATTATAGACCCTATTTTTTTCATCCCCATTCCCCTATGGTCATCCCTATCCCCATTTCTGCGCATACTTTCACCCATTGTCATTGTTTAAGCCCTCCCATTCGATTTTCATCTCTTATGTCCTCCCCATCCCCATTTTCTAAATCCCCATCCCAATCCCTACCCCTGTCCCATCCCTGTTCTCATCCCCATCTCGGTCCTCATCCCCATCCTCATCCCTGTTCCCATCTCCATATTCATCCCCATCTCCATACTCATCCCCATCCCCATACTCATCCCCATCCCCATACTCATCCCCATCCCCTTACTCATCCCCATCCCCTTACTCATCCCCATCCCCATCCCCATCTCCATCCCCTTCCCCATCCCCATCCCGAACCCTATTCCTATCCCCATACTCATCCCCGTCCCAGTCCCTGTCCCTATCCCTGTTCCCATCCCCTTCCCCATCCCCTTCCCCATCCCCAACCCTATTACTATCCCCATACTCATCCCCGTCCCCATCCCTGTTCCCATTCCCATACTCATCCTCATCACCATCCCTGTTCCCAGCCCCATCCCCGTCCCAGCCCCCATCCTAGTTCCAGTGCCCATTCTCATCCCCCATCCCGGTCCCCATCCCCATCCCCATTGCAATTAAGATCAGCCTACAGCGGCGACTTAATAATACTGCTCTATGAATCATGTTAATGGGATCTCTCTCAGGCCTATTTGTCATCCCCTTCCCTTACCCATTCAGTCCCATCCCCTTATTCCCCATTCCCCATTTTAATCCCATTCTCTTTGTTTCCTTCGTTATTGTTTCGCACCTCACAATACCTCCCCATCCCGCATTCGCTATTCACCGTCTCCCCCACTTCATCCTTCATTCCCCGTTCCAATCTCCCCATTCCTCATCTCCCCATTCCTCATCTCCCCATTCCTCGTCCCAATCCCCCATTTCTCCTATCCCCATCCCCATTTCAATCCTCCATTCCTCATCTCCCCATCCCGATTTCAATTCCCCATTCCTCATCTCCCTGTCTACATTCCAGTCCCCCTTTCCTCCCCATCCTTATTCCAATCCCCCATTCTTCATCTTCCTATACACATTCCAATCCCCTATTCCTCATCTCCCTCATCCCCATACCCCATTCCTCCTCTCCCTCACCCCCATACCCCATTCCTCCTCTCCCTCATCCCCATACCCCATTCCTCCTCTCCCTCATCCCCATACCCCATTCTTCATCTCCCTCATCTCTATACTCCATTCCTCATTTCCCGCATCCCCATACTCCATTCCTCATTTCCCTCATCCCTATCCCCCATTCCCCCATTTCTAACAAGCCTACATAGAGAACCTAATAATACATCTGTACGAGTGATGGGGATGGGATTTTTGTCACCCATTCGTCAGTTTCTTCCCCATACTTATCCCCTCCCATTCCCTATCCCTCCCCATTCTCTCCCCATCCCAATCCCCATTACCCCATTTGGGCCGTACTTCTATACGAATTATGTCTGTGTTTCCTTCCCATACCCATCTCATCCCATTTCCCCGTCCCTCCCCATTCTCAAGATCCCAGATCCCCATTCCCCATGTTTTTGGAGCCAACAGCGGCTACACTAATAATTTCTCTTTCCTTCCTATATCCATCCCATTCCATTTCCCCTTCCCTCCCCATCCCCAGCCCCCCAAATACCCATTCTCCCTTCCCTCCCCATCCTCAGTCCTCCCCCAAAGTCCCCATTCCCCCATTTCCGGGAAGCCTACAGCGGGGAGGACCTAATAATGTTGATACACTAGTCATGGTGATGGGATCTTTCTGGGGACCATTTGTCGGAAAGTGTAGGGGGGGAGGTGGCGTGGCGAAAATTAGCGAATATGAAGCAATTTAGCAGATAAGGATCACGTCGTGTATGGTATGGGAAGGTAGGGCTGGGTAAGGCAAGGTAAGGTAGGGTTTTTTGGAGAGCGAAATTGAGAGAGAGAGAGAGAGAGAGAGAGAGAGAGAACATCATGTGGTAAGGTAGAGTAGGGTAAGGTAGGGTGGGTTAAGGTGGTAAGATCGGGTAGGGTTTTGTGGTGTGTGTGTGTGTGTGTGTGTGTGAGAGAGAGAGAGAGAGAGAGAGAGAGAGAGAGAGAGAGAGAGAGAGAGAGAGAGAGAGGAATAGAATTGATGGGATGAAGAAGTTGTGGAGAAAAACATACAAAATAGAGGAAAATTTTACCAGACTGTTAGACCAAAGGCTTGATCCTGAATAAATATCTCGAATCCAAGAGTATAACTGCAGGAAAAATTGTGAACTGAAGAACAGAGAAGAGCAGGAAATCAGAGGGAGAGGGAATGGAAAGGAACGGAAGAGAATAAAAGAAAAATTGAGGAAAGGCGACACGAGAGGATGGAAAAGAAAACTGGAGGGAAAGGAAAGGAGTTGAAGGAAGGTCAAATCTAATGGAAGGAGGAGGAAATATAAAAGCAGGAGAGAAGTGAAACTAATTTAAAGTTAAGAAAGCAAAAGATGTGAGAGGAACAGAAATGAGTGTAAAGAGAAGAAGAGAATAATTAAGGGAAGGAAAAGAAAATATTGACACCGTAATAGGAAAGAATAACACGGAACTTAAAGATGGGAAAGAGAGCGAGGGATATGGGAGAGAGGCAGATGGGATGGAAAAGAGGAACAGACTGAGAGAGAGAGGGGAAAAAATAAGGCTAAGGAAACAGAAAGGAGGTCAGATGTGAAGGAAGGAGGACAAGCGAGATTAAGAGAAATAGCTGTAAATTAAAGGAATGTAAAAGCAAGATAAACAGCAGGAAAGCGAGGGGAGGAGTCTTCATTTATTTTGCAGCAGAGAGAGAGAGAGAGCCATCCTTATTATCGTCACCATTATCATCACCATCATCCCGTGAGAAAAATAAAATTCATCAGATATCCACCATTCTTGCCAGGTGGTAGGGAGAGAGTTGAGGGACGTTTGTATAACCAGGCAGAGTATCCACCCATTTATACCAGTGCCACCACGGGAAGGCGCCTCTCCGATACCATTACAACTACTTACGAGGTATAAGCGGGAAATTAATACCTTGACAGTGAGATATGCTTTTAGTGACAGAGAGAGAGACGATTCGCGATATATGCAAATGAGATAATAAGCCTGATCCGCCGGCAGCATAGTCATTATCTGCCAAGAATCCATTTGGCACAGAAGACACTTGAAATGACAGAGGCACAGAAGACGCTTGATATGACAGATGCACAGAAGACGCTTGATATGACACACACAGGCACAGAAGACGCCTGATATGACACACAGAGGCACAGAAGACGCTTGATATGACGCACAGAGGCACAGAAGATGCTTGAGATGACACACAGAGGCACAGAAGACGCTTGAGATGACACACAGAGGCACAGAAGACGCTTGAGATGACGCACAGAGGCACAGAAGACGCTTGAGATGACACACAGAGGCACAGAAGACGCTTGATATGACACACACAGGCACAGAATACACTTGATATGACAGAGAGGTAGTCTGGGTGGCACAGAAGGCGCTTGCTATGACACAGAGGTATTTTGAGTGGCACAGAAGACATATGACACAGAGGAGGTATTCTGGGTGGCACAGGAAACATCATAATACCTCTTTGTCAATGATGAATTTAACATGACACCTTAACATTACACTTACCATTCTCTTGTATTTTATCCCTGTGGTTTTAATAGACATTGTTCTCATCAGTAATATACAAAATTATATTCATATCATTTTCACACAGACGTAGTATCAGTAACATACGAGAGGATACTGAGATGTAATGTGCAGAATTAATCGCTAAGGAAGAGGTGTTACTGAGTCTCCAGTGGCACACTGAAGACAGCCGACAGACAGAGACAAGATGCAAAGTGAACTGGAATAACTAAGTGAACTGGAATAACTAAGTGAACTGGAACAACTAAGTGAACTGGAATAACTAAGTGAACTGGAACAACTAAGTGAACTGGAACAACTAAGTGAACTGGAACAACTAAGTGAACTGGAACAACTAAGTGGACTGGAACAACTAAGTGGACTGGAATAACTTTGTGAACTGGAATAACTTTGTGAACTGGAATAACTAAGAGTGCACTGGAATAACTAAGAGTGCACTGGAATAACTGAGTGAACTGGAATAACTGAGTGAACTGGAATAAGTAAGTGAACTGGAATAAGTAAGTGAACTGGAATAACTTAGTGAACTGGAATAACTAAGTGAACTGGAATAACTAAGGTCTGGTATGTCACTTAAACAATTACAGTGTGATCTAGAATGTTCCTCTCTCTCTCTCTCTCTCTCTTAATTCCCATTCTCCTCATCCCTAGCTTTTCCCTTCCCATTTTCCTCACCCGCCTTTTCCCCTCCCTCTTCTCTCCTCGTCCCTCTTTTCATCCCACTTCTCTCTCCTTCCCTCCTTCCTCTCTTCTCAAAATCCCCCAAGGAAGAAAAGAGTTAAGCGTGAGGCTGTAAATACATGAAAGTCTCAATCGGCAGAGTCCTATTGTGAGAGTAATATGTCGCGGGGAGGCGGGGAAGAATGGGGATTACTGGCCTATTGTTGGGGAGAGAAGGAGGGAGAGGGAGGAAGAGAAGTGGAGAGGGAGAGGGAGGCAGGGTGAGAGGGAGGGAAGGAAAGTTGAGAAGGGAGGGAGGAGAAACTGGGATATGATGATAATGATGAAATGACAGAAAAGTGGAGAGTAAAATGGTAGTGTGTGTGTGTGTGTGTGTGTGTGTGTGTGTGTGTGTGTGAGAGAGAGAGAGAGAGAGAGAGAGATAGGTGTAAAAGGTAAAGAGGGACGATTGGGAATTATCGGGCCATTGTCGGTCAGAGAAAGAGAGTGAGAGGAAAGAAAGTTGGAGAGAGAGAGAGAGAGAGAGAGAGAGAGAGTGAAATTATTAAGAGGAATCTCGCCTATTAATGGAACGGAAAATCAATAGAGAGATTCATATGCAATTAAAGTGACAAGGCTTGATAAGAGAGGTGTTGGAGGAGAGGAGGAGGAGGAGGAAGAGGAGGAAGATGGAGAACGCATTGGAAGGAGAGAGATGAAGAAGAGACCGTTGATGATGATGATGATGATGATGATGATGATGATTGATGATGATGATGATGATGAAGAAGAAGAAGAAGAGGGGAAGGTGGACAAGTCGACGATGGTGATGATGATGATAATGTTGATGATGATGGTCAGGAGGAGGAGGAGGAGACGGATAGAAGAAAAAGAGAAGAATGATTGAAAAAAGGGCGGAAAAGGTCGAAATGGATTTTGAGAAGGAGGACAAGAAGAGTTGAGACGATGATGTGCGAGAGGATAATACTTGAAGGCAGGACAGGAGACCCTTTTTAGAGGTGTGACGCTAGACAGACTGACGGTGACTGAGGTTAGTGGGGGAGGAGCGAGGAAGGAGGATGGGTAAAGGGAGGGGAAAGGAAAGGAAAAGGAGGATGGTAAAGGAGATGGGTGAGTGAAGGAAAGGGGGCGGTAGAGGAGGGGAGGGAGAAGGATTAGTGGAGATGAAAAGAAGAGCTAATGGGAGGAGGGGAGAAGAAAATGAAGGGAGGGAAGAAGAATGAAAGGAGGTGAAGGGGAGGTATTAGGTAGAGAAGAGGGAGAGGTAGGTGGGAGGGAGGGGAAGGATGGGATACTGAAAGAAATGACAGGGAAGGAGGATATAAGTAGAGGGAGAAGAAAGGGAGGAGAGGAAGGACTGAGACGGGAAGAATGAAAGGAGGTGGAGTATGTAGAAGGAAGGGAGGGAGTTAAAGGAAGATGATGGGGAAGGTAGTGGAGAAGCAGGTGGGGAAAGGAATGAATGAAAAATGAATCAAAGAATGGATGAAATAGGATGAAAAATTGGATAGGGTAGAGATGAAGATGGTAAAGAGAGAGAGGAATGAGATGAGCAATGGGTAGAGGGGATGAGAATAGTTAAAAGGAAAGAAGGAGAGAAGAGGTAGTGAATGGAACCACAGGGAGACGAGGGGAGAAGAGGAGAGGGGATTTATATGAGTGGGAAAAAGAATGGGAGAAGAGGGGATGGAGGTGACAAGTGTGAGGAGACGGAACTGAAAAGGAAGGCGAGTAATGGGGGAAGGGAAGGTAGACAATATCCATTTTGAGAGAGAGAGAGAGAGAGAGAGAGAGAGAGAGAGTTCCTTGGTGTGTGTGTGTGTGTGTGTGTGTGTGTGTGTGTGTGTGTGTGTGTGTGTGTGTGTGTGTGTGTGTGTGTGTGTTTTTGACAGGGATGGACTTACAGAAAGTTTTTGAAATCCAGCAGTCCTCCTACGTATCACACTTTTTCATGTCACCAACTGGGCACTCATACCCACCATCCGTACCAGTATCGAATATATCCTTGGGCTGTCTCATGCAAAGCTGGTGTAATGGTATTAGTGGAGGTATTTTTATGGTGCTAATGGGCTTTTGTTTAAATGTCGATGAGTCTTAAGGAGGGTTATTTATTCTTTATCAGTATTAATCTAAGCGAACTGTTCCTTTCCTGAGTCTGGGATCGAACTCACATTCTTTCAAACAGCAGATCATTTATGGATACACTTGGGACCTCTCGAATTGTAGACTGTGAAAAAAGAAAATCGCATACAATATTTTTTTGCATCATAATCTCATTGTGACTGAGATATGAGATGGTAGCAAGGAGTGTGAATCTCTCTCTCTCTCTCTCTCTCTCTCTCTCTCTCTCTCTCTCTCTCTCTCTCACACACACACACACACACACACACACACACACACACACACACACACACACACACACACACACACACACACACACACACACACACACACACACGGGTGGTGAACTAATGGATGTGAGGGTGAAGTTGTGCCCCTTATAAGCCGTGACTGACAAGTGGTAAATGGTCACAGCCCTCGTACATTACCTTAGAGAGAGAGAGAGAGACACACACACACACACACACACACACACACACACACACACAAAATCCGTGACTGACAGGAGGTAAATAGCCATAGTCCTCATGCCAAGGGACACCCAGTTTTGTAGACACATACGCATACACGACATTCACATACATACATACCCGGTACATACTTGCACATACTGTACATACATACGATTGCATACATACATACATTCATTCATACGTGCTGCGTACATACATACATACTTATGCATGATTACTCATACACATTCGCATATAGACACACATTCACTTACATTCACGTTCATACACATTTACATATACATACAGTATATATATAGAGAGAGATATGCATACCTGTGGAATCTTTAGCATGTCCATTACTTGGATTTATAACACATACGCGCGCACACGCCTACGCACATACGAATGTATAAGAGAACTGTTACAACAGGTTAGAGAGAGAGAGAGAGAGGATGGTGAGGATGAGAAGGGGAGATACAGAATTTAAGTGGAGAGAGAAAGGAAGCTGGAGAGAGGGAGAAGAGAAGTTGAAGAGAGGACGGGGGGAGGGGTTGGTTACAGTAGATGGGGAGGAAGGACTGGGTGGAAGATTGGGATTGGAGGGAGAGGAAGAGAGGGTGAGAGGTGGAGTTAACGAGAGAGGGATAGTTGAAGTAGAAAGGAGTTGGGAATATGGGAAGGGTAGCAGAGGGAGAGGAAAATCTAGATCGATAGCTGGGGAGAGGAGAGGAGGCTGTGACGGGGATTCTAGGAGTAGGAGTGCAAAGGAGTACAAAGAAAAGCAACAAAACAAAATTATTGCGTTGGATACTTTTTGTTCGAGTTTGCTTGATTATATTGAGTGTAGAATATGAGAAGGGATGGAGAGGAGAGGTGGAGGAAGGGGGGGTTGAGGAAGGAGTAAGAGGAGGGCAGGAAGAGAAGGGGATGGCGAAGGTAGAGACGAGAGTGTTAAGAATTGTACTGTACCTAAGCCCTCCTTCTCTCTTTTAATGGGAAGGGGGGAGAGGGAAAAGGGAGTGAGAGGTGAAGTGGAGGGAGTAATATGATGGAAGCAAGGATGAGGGGTGTGGAGGATGGGAAACGATGGGGGAGAAAGTGTAGGTAGGAGAGAGTGTAGGGGAAGGGGAGAGGAGACTGGAGAATGAATAGGGGAAGGAGGAGGATTGGAAGGTGGGGTTGGAAAGGAGTAGAGGAAGAGGAGAAAAGGAAGGGGGGAGGGTTAAGGGAAGAATTAGGGGAAGGGGAAGGATGGGCTGGGTGATTGGAGTAGAGGAACGGGAGAGTGGGAAAAGAAGTAGAGAAAGGGGAAGTAAGGTAAGGAAGAGAATGAAGGGAATGGGAGTAGGGTAGTGAGGATACAGAAGGGAGGAGAAGGGGAGAGTGGGGAAAGAAGTAGGGTAGGGGGAAGGAGAGAGACTTGAGGAGGATAGAGAGGGTACAGAGGGGTAGAGAAGGAGAGAATGGAGAAAGAAGTAGGGTAAGGGGAAGGAGAGAGACTTGAGGAGGGTACAGAGGGGACCACTAAGGCTGGGTACAAGCTCTCCCTCCCTCATATATTTGGACCATAATCCCTAAAAGCATTCCAGCTGACCACTCGCCGGCTTAAGACCATCCTTCACTATGAGGTGCTGTTCTCTCTCTCTCTCTCTCTCTCTCTCCTTTCTGAATAAAATCATCTGGCACTAACAAGAATATAGTTTACAATACATATTTTTTTTTTTTTCTGTGGGTCGCTTTTCATTTTTTTTGTTTTAATACACACATTTTACATCCCAGTAGCCTTTTGTATGCTATTGGTGAGAAGTATATCGTCAGCGTTAAAGATTGCATGTAAAAGAATCTTATAAGTGTAATATGCCTAAAAAAATCCCTTAGAAAGATGTGTTACATGCCCTCATAATCCACTCTAAAATCCATCCCAAAAATTAAGAAAATTGTATATCGGTAGCAGACATGGAATATATTTTACAAAGAAATCGCCATTATTTTTGAAAGGCTCTGTTACTCCCTAACCCCCCATCCCCCTCCATCCCTTACGGACACATTTTTCGACCTTTTTATCTATCGTTCCCAGTTACCCAGCCGAGATAGATACCTCCCAGGGGATTTATCGAGAGGCGAAGGAGGGGGAGACCGGGAGAGCATTGAGAGGCTTTAATAGAGGGATCGACTATGATGCCGAGTTGTAGATGAAAAATTAGATCCCATTGTTTACTGAGACGTTTGACATTTTATTTGTTTATTTCGTTCTAGCGATTTCCAGACGATGTTGTATTGGTGTAAGGGAGATTTTTGTATTAGATAGTTATTTGGAGGCTTTATTTAAACCCTCCATTTCGAAAAGCATCTGCTACTCTGAACAAAATCGGGATATGGCCAAAGAGAGAAAGAAAGATTGAATGAATGATTGAAAAAGAAAAAAAATGAATGTACGAGAATGAATGAATGAATGAGCGAAGGAATGAATGAAATGAAGAAAGGATGAATGAATGAAAGAAAAAAAAAGGAAGACAAACAAAAGAGAAATAATCATCACTAAAATCAGGGGGTTACATTTAATTTCTCATTATTTTTTTTTTTTCTCTTTGGCTGTACTGAAAAGCGAAGAGGAGAGAAATCACAGGAATCTCGATCGGTCCTCATAACCTGGATTGATTGTTAAGCTGAGAAGTAAAAAAAAAAAATAATGTACTGTCTTTATAGGCTACATGAAGCTGAGAATTAATTTAAATGAAAATAGTATCGCTCCTTATAAGTTTAATGACGCTGAGTAATAGTATTGAAAAAAAAAATCGTCTAATTGGTTGCTGGTGTTGAGAAGCAGTATGAATAAAAGTTAAATAAATAAGTAAATAAATAAAATAAAATAAAATAAGGTCGGCCCTGTAGGTTTGATGAAACTGAGAAGTCTGAAAAATAAAATTAAATGAATAGATAAATAATGTCTCTATAGGTTTGATGGAGCAGGACCTGTGAGTGTTTCTCCATATAATTAGATTTGTCTGATAATTCCAAGTTCAGACTAATGCAACTTGAACAGTCAAAGCAAGAGGTCCCAGAAAGCGCATACCTCCTCTGAAACATCAGCATCCCATCTGTAATAATCAAGGAGTAAATTCAAGCAATATCAAACACTTCCAGACTAAAACCCACCCCTAAGCTGAATAAAATCGTCTGGAGGTAGGAAGAATAAGAGTTTTTTAAATGTCATCGGAGCGAAGCAGTTGACCTACGAAAATAAGGGCTTCAGTAACGTGCGCTAAGACGGTACAGTATTTCTCAGGTAAAGATAATCTCCCTACCTGAGCCGACATGAGTTGCGGCTTAGCGGGCACTGAGGAAGATTGGTAAAGATTTCTTATGTCTTGAACCACCGGTGTAAGAAAGTGATAATATAGTTCACAGGTGCATGGAATATCATAGTCTTCTACAAGTGAAAGATGGGTGCATTTTTCTCAAGTCTGAAGTTATATATGTAAGTGTTAATTTAGGTTTTACGTGTGAAGTATTGGTAAGGATACCTCAAGTCTTGAACCGTGGATGTAAGGAAGTGGTAAGATAGTTCACAGATGCAAGGAATATTTTAGTCTTAGCTGTGGATATAAACAGGTGATAATTTACCTTTTGCGTATGAAATATTGGTAAAGATTTTTAAAGTCTTGAACCCTGGGTGTAAGAAAGCCATAATATATTTCACAGATGCAAGGAATACTTTGCTTTTTACCCATGAAAGCTTGGTGGATATTTCTCGTCTCAAGGCATAGATCTAAGCAAGTCGTAATTTAATCTCTGCGTATGAGACATTGATGAAGATTTTTTTAAGTTATGAACAGTAGATGTGAGATAGTGATGCAGGGTTTACTTATTTTTTCGTTTAAAAGACTGCTTCATAATTCTAGAGCTGTACTGTAGATATAAGGAAGTGGTAATTTAGACTTTAGGTGTTAGAGATTGGTGAAGATTTTTGAAGTCTTGAATCACGGGTAGAAGAAAGTGATATTATATTTCAGAGATGCATCGAGTACTTTGGTCTTTAAGTGTGGTAGATTGGTACATATTAAGTCTCAGATTACAGGAATAGATAACCTAGTCCACATAAGTATTGGAAAGGAACTTGGTAAATTATCCATAATTCAAGCGAAGAGTTTATTCATTCTAGAGCTACGAGTAAGTATGAGTCACAGGTGCATTGATTATTTTAGTCTTTACCTGTGAAATTGGGTTAGTTTTTCATGGTCGTTTTTAAGTCTTGCAGTTGGAAAGGTACAGCAACAATTTATTATGTTAAATGTCTAATTACCATTGCTTATGCTATTCTAATTGCATTCTTCAGGCTGGAAGTCTTGTGTCTAAAAATTTGTCGTAGCTGTTAACAAAGCTGTGAGAGTGTTTCTTTGCCTTTCTTTCAGTTTCTCGCCTCTCCTTGTCTCCCCTATAAATTCCTTTCCCGTCCTCTCTTTTCTTCTCCTCTAGTCTCTCCCCTTCTTGTCCTCTCCTCTCATCTCCTTCCATTCCTTCTCATCCTCCATTCCATTCTCCTCTCCTCTCATCTCCACTCCTCTCCTCTCCACTCCTCTCCTCTCCTCTCCTCTCCTTTTCTTTCCTCTCCTCTCCTCTCCCCATCTTTCCTCTCCTCTCCTAAGAATTTACGAGTCACCAGCATAATAGCATCCTCACTTGACCCTCCCATCAGCTTACCTTCGTCAACAACTTCTGGAATGCCATACACCAAGATCTCTCACACACACAAGAAAAAAAAGAAAAGAAAAAAAAAGAAAGAAAAAAAGTTAGTTGCCTCTCACCTTTTCTTAGAGGGGGTATTGTTAAGAAGCGAGCACTTACAACCCTCCTCCTTACCCTTATAGCCTACCGTTTCGAAAAATCCCTCTCCCCTTTCACTGGAAATTCCCCCATCCTTGTAGTTATATTCCCTCCCCTCCTGCTATTACAACCCTCCCCCTTCTCTTATAACCCTTCCCGTTACCACCACAACCCTCCTCATTGACCTTGCAAATCTGCCTATTACTTCTGCAACCCTCCCCATTGCTCCAACAACCCTCCCCATTGCTCCAACAACCCTGCCCCCTTGCTTTTACAACTCTGTCCGCCTTGCTCTTACAGTTCTTCCTTCCTTTCCTCTACAACCCTACCCATTGCTCCTACAACCCTCCCTAACCCCACTATCCTTACCTCCCTGTCCTACAACCCTCCCTCACCCTACCCCCTCCCTACAGCCCTTCCTTCGCCCTGCCCAGCCTTTTATTTTCACATCCCTCCTCCTCCACCACTGCCCTTACTGTTTAGAAACCTCCCCCCCTCTCACCTCACTGCCCTTGACGTCCACAAAAAGCCCCCTAACCCTCTGGAAACCGTCTTTACAGTGAGAGGTTAAGCCATCGTCTCCCTTGTTGACTGCGCCGTAACAACATCCCTTGCATGTCGTTCTGGGTAGACACGTTCATTGCACCCCCACCCACCTCTCTCTCTCTCTCTCTCTCTCTCTCTCTCTCTCTCTCTCTCTCTCTCTCTCTCTTTGCTTATCTTTTTCTGTCCCTCTGTCTATACCATTCTCTGTCTGTCTGTCTGTCTGTCTGTCTGTCTGTCTCTCTCTCTCTCTCTCTCTCTCTCTCTCTCTCTCTCTCTCTCTCTCTGTCTCTGTCTCTCTCTCTCTCTCTCTCTCTCTCTCTCTAATATCTGTCTGTCTCAACCTCTCTTCCTATCTCAGTGTGTCTGTCTGTCTTACATCCTTCTAGTTCCTCCTAGCCATACCCTTACAGGAAGGAGGGTTGGCTAAGGTAAAAAAAAAAAAAAATACAGTTCCCAGGTCCATCTTCTCTGTGCCTGAGTTTATGGTTTCTTCTGATGTGAGGCAATAATTTTAAGCAGTTTTTATTATTATTATTATTATTATTATTATTATTATTATTTATTATTATTATTTTTTGCATAGAGAACACAGGAAACGTAGATTGATTTGGCCCTCTCCTTCCTTCGGTCATCCCTGGAAAATAGTAAGATCTTAGTTACGAGGATAAAAAGGATCGTAAGTTTTTTTTTTTTTTTTGGGGGGGGGGGATTTACGAAGGTTCTGCCTTCTCCACTCCATGGCTTCTACTCGTATTCTCGTCTATTAAGGAAGCTCCCTGACACCTTTTCCTGAGCGATTTATTTTTGCGTACTTCACCTTACTCTCCTATTCTGGTGCATAAATCTTTCCAATATCGCTATGCTCTGCTTAAATAGCTTATAAGAGCATATTAACCAGCTATATCCAAAAATAGATCGCTAAGAAAGAGGTGTTAGGGAGCTTCCTTAACTGACCTGAGTAATGCCCTTGTCTCTCAAAAAATAAGATCTTGGTTATGACGGGGAATAACTTACAAAAGGGTATTAACCAATCATATCCAAAAATAAATCGCTAAGGAAGAGGAGTTAGGGAGCCTCCTTAACCGACGAGATTACGAGCCCTTGTCCCTAAAAAAAAAAAGAAAAAAAAAATACGGAGGACCAGGAAACAATAGAAAATTTGCACCCTCCTTTTCCCTCTTTTGTTTATTTTTTCCCTTAAAAAACTGAAGTGTTTCTTAAGACACTGTGAGTCTTCCCTAACACCACCCCCTAAGCGATTTATTCTTCACGTTGACACCTCAATATCCTCGTGTATGTTATTGATGCCGATATGAAAACTGCCTAAGAAACTAGTAAATTGGGAGAGACTAAGCAGAATAATTCGATAAAATAGAGGTGCTACGAAGCACTCTGTCTGAGGGGCCGTAAAATTCACGAGAGAGAGAGAGAGAGAGAGAGAGAGAGAGACCCAGCTTAAGACTAGGGACACTTTCACAAGGCTGTATTATATTGTCGCCATTCTTGTGACTAGAGTGTATGGGTCTCTCTCTCTCTCTCTCTCTCTCTCTCTCTCTCTCTCTCTCTAGGTGTGACGGAAGGGCGTGTTTTTGTTTCGTAGGTAAGGTTTCTGTAAGGACGTGATGACTTTATTACCGTGTGTGTGTGTGTGTGTGTGTGTGTGTGTGTGTGTGTGTGTGTGTGTGTTTGTGTGTGTGTGTGTGTGTGTGTGTGTGTGTGTGTGTGTGTGTGTGTTACGGGAGAAGATGGGCATATTTTTGCTTTTTATCTAAGGTTAATTGTGTGATTTTGTGAGAGGTAGGTGTGATAGATGTAAACTTAGTGTATTAGAGAGAGAGAGAGAGAGAGAGAGAGAGAGAGAGAGAGAGAATTTTGTTTCCCTGCATATATATGAAATCAGTTTTTTTTTTTTTTTAACATTAAGTTTCCATAAAGCATCTGTCAGCATGTTGCCCGTATTCTGAGTGTGTGTGTGTGTGTGTGTGTGTGTGTGTTCTATACCTGGTGAAATATGCATGTGACTGCTTTTATACGGCGTTTGTATGTACAGTATGTGCTTGTGAGAGTAAAACAGTAACAACATAAGGTAGAACGTGTATATATTGTGTTGGATTTTTTTAGCTTGTTTTTTTTTCTGTTTGTGTTTGAGTGTTTTTGGTTTGTGTTTATGTATTTGTGGTGATTGTGTGTGGTGTATATGTTTTTGTGGTTTATGTGTGTTTGTGGTGTAGTGTATGTGTGATTGTGGTGTATGTGTGTTTGTAGTGTATGTATTTGTGGTGTATGTGTGTTTGTGGTGTATATGTTTTTGTGATGTATGTGTGATTGTGGTGTATGTGTGTTTGTGGTGTATGTATGTTTGCGGTGTGTGCGTGTTTGTGGTGATTGTGTGTTTGTGGTGATTGTGTTTGTGGTGTATGTGTGTTTGTGGTGTATGTATATTTGTGGTGTATGTGTTTGTTGTGTATGTGTGTTTGTGGTGTATGTGTGTTTGTGAGTGGTTGTGTGTTTGTGGTGTATGTATGTGTGTTTGAGTGTATGTGTTTGTGGTGTATGTGTGTTTGTGTATGTATGTGTGTTTGTGTGTGTGTGTGTGTGTGTGTGTGTTTGTGAGTGGTTGTGTGTTTGTGGTGTATGTGTGTGGTGTATGTGCTTGTGGTGTATGTATCTTTGTGTATGTTTGTGTGTTTATGGTGTATGCATGTTTGTGATGTATGTGTGTTTGTGGTGTATGTGTGTGGTGTATGTGTTTGTGGTGTGTGTGTCTTTGTGTATGCTTGTGTGTTTATGGTGTATGCATGTTTGTGGTGTATGCGTGTTTGTGGTGTATGTGTCTTTGTGGCGTATGTGTCTTTGTATGTATGTGTGTTTGTGGTGTATGTGTCTTTGTGAGTGGTTGTGTTTTAGTGTTTGTGGTAGTATGCAAGACGTGGTATTATGTTATGTGTAGAGTTACCCTGAGTGTTTCCAGGAAGAGACGATTGTCCGGGATGGGGTGGTTTTATAACTGTGTGTGTGTGTGTGTGTTTCTTAGAGAGACAGGGGGGAAGGGAGAGAGAATTGTGTGTGTGTGTGTGTGTGTGTGTGTGTGTGTGTGTGGTATCTCTTAAGGTGTCTGTGGATGTGATGGTTTTACTACGGCATTTTACAGCGTTGTTTACCTCTTAGACGAGAAGGTGGGGATGTGTATGGGAACTAGGGGACGAATCAGCAGTGTATTTATATATACGTGTATGTATATGTATGTACAACTTTGCATGTATTTTTGTGTGTATGTATGTATGTATGTATATATAAATTTGCATGTATTTATGTGTATGTATGTATGTTTTGTCTGTATGTTCATATTGATGGATGAATGGAGAGTTTGTTTGTTTTAAATGAAAGGAAAAAGGAACCAAAGACAAGGAGCCTGCAAGAGTGTTCCCTCCAGGAAAAAACAAAAACAAGATAACAGAGAGCCAAATATGTACTGCATATTTTTGTGTATTTTTGTCCATGTATGTATGCTTGTATGTAGGCCCTATGTATGAATGTATGTATATGTAAGTATTTATATCAGTATGTTTGTATGGATGAATATATAATTTGTATTATGTATTCCAAAGATCAGTCATACCTCAAACATGGGCGGGCAGATGGACGTATTATACACTTTGAGAGCAGGGTCGGATTTCTCACTAATTAAGGAAGCTCCCTAACACCCCTTCCGAAGCGATTTATTTATTTTTTTTTTACTGCACATTACTGTCCTCTTTTGTGTGACATAAATCCTTCCAATATCTCCATACTCTGCTTAAATAACATACAAAAGGATCATAACCACCCAAATCCAAAAATAAATCGCTAAGGAAGAGGTGTTAGGGAGCTGCCATAACCAGCGTCAATATGGGTCCTTGTTTTACGGATCCTGAAGAGAAGGTGATCCGTAGGGGCAAGGATCACATTTTTTACCACTGTAGAGTTGATCCACCTTAACTGTGCTTCTTGCCCTCGTCTAAATGTGGAATACTTCTGAAATGTGGAAGAAGTGGATGTGGATTTTTATTCTTATTTATTTATTTTTTCATTGGAGAGGCTGTGTTTAGGTGTGAGAGCTTGTGTATTGGGTGTCATTAAGGTGCCAGCGGGTAATAACACATGGAAGGACATACTACTGCACCCTCTTCATTGTCCACTCCAGCTTGAGTTCGAACTACCGACACTACTACTAGAGGCGTCCCATTATCATCATCATCGTCGTCATACTCATCATCGTTATCACCATCATCACCCTCAACATCATCATCATCATCATCATCATCACCACCCTCATCATCATCATCACCACCCTCATCATCATCATCACCACCCTCATCATCATCATAATCATCATCATCATCATCATCAGTCATGCAGCCTTACCCAATATACCGTAAACATGACATTCTCTTCATTGCTGTAATATATTGTTACCTTTAATCGCTATCGGTGGTGAAACTGAACAGATTTTCCAACACAGTTTCAAAAACAGAATAATTCCATTTCTAACCCAGAACCATAGAGCTAGTAATATTCTTGATACTCATTGGTCAGTACTAGAAGAAAAAATATGCTCTTCTCATGTGTTGGTTGTACTTTTGATACTTTTAGTCACGAGCGAAGGTAAATACAAAATTATTTATAGTGAATATTATGGGTAGAATTATCGCTTTCTTGGGTTAAATACAGGAGACGCTTTGATAATTCACTACGAGAGATTTGGGTCGTTTGATGGTAGATTGACAATTATTCTCTTTTAACCCTGAGTATTTCAGTAGAGATTCCTCGTAATAGTAATTCAGTAATAGTAGTAGTAGTAGTAGTAATAGTAATGATGATAATAATAATAATAATAATAATAGGTTCCATTATTCAGTATTATAAAGTATACATCACTGTACATGTGTCATAATATTTTTTTTTAAATTAACCACAACCCTTTGTACAATATCATACCGGAATATGATAAGCCGAACCATATCCTTCTTAATCTGAGGACAGGAGTCTCTTAAAGCACTTCAGGGCGAGAAATCTGTCAATGTCAAGAGTGGTCTTTGGCGTCTGAGAAAAAGAAAAAAGCTAACATAGTGGCGGTTTTTGCAATCCGTTAGGCAAAAAGATCAACATTTAGCGCGAAATTTTACTTGCGACAATACATGCGTACCTAGTTTGGCTCGCGGTTTGTTGCTGCATTTAGTACTCAAAAGAACTGCCTATTAATTTTGTATTTGTGAATAAAATATTGTATCAGAGCAAGAGGCAGTACTAGTTAGAAGCATTGTTGAAATAAACTTTGAATCTAGTGCTTAATCTTTTCAAATTTTTTCAAGTATCATAAAATAATTACTCGGGTTCTCTGATGACCAACCGTAGACAGTATTTCTAATCACGTTTTACCATGGCCTCGTCGTCGTCGTCGTCGTCATCGTCTGAACGTAGTAAACTCATAATTCGTAAGATAGCAGCGCAACACCTATTTTCAGAACTACAAGTCTGTTTGTTAGAGCGTCACTCACTGCATGATCCGTGACTAACTCCGTGTGCTTCTGTTGCTATTAGGCAGCACATGAGTTATTAGGCAGCACGTGAGTTATTACGCAACACGCGAGTTATTAGGCAACACGTGAGTTATTAGGCAACACGCGAGTTATTATGCAGCACACGAGTTATCAGATAGTATGTGAGTTATTAGGTAGCACGCGGGTTATTAGGCAGCACGCGGGTTATTAGGCAGCACGCGGGTTATTAGACAGCGCGCGAGTTATTAGACAGCACTTGCGTTATTAGATAGCATGTGAGTTATCAGGCAACAGACGAGTTATTAGGAAGTACGCGAGTTATTAGATGGCGCGCGAGTTATTTAGGCAGCGCGCGACAAGACAGGTCATTCACCGGTATAACAATCACTTCGCTTTGCTGTTCGTTTCGACTGTCGGAATCGCAAACATGTCAGCCAAAAATACCCGCTGATACGCCACTTCAGTAGGGATAGAAAATGCCTGGAGGCCCTTTTCGTCGAGATTAACCCTCACAGGATGCGGTGTGAGGCAAAAAGTAGATAGATACATTGATTCCTACCCACACAGGCAAGGAGTAGATATAGATGCAGTGATTCCGTTCCTTCCGTGTCAAGTTGAACGCCATCAAAACGGTTCTTTCGGCGTAAGAGCAAGCATTAAGCGACGTGGCCACCTGAGCAGACAAGCGAGCGTCTTTAAGTGTTCTGCGGTGAGAGGCTGCGTGACGGAGAGTGAACACGAGAAGTCACGTAGCGGAGCAGTGTGGACAGGGGCGGACATTTTGGTTCCCCTGGCCTCCATTTCGTGTGGGTAGTGTGGTTAAGTTTAGGGATTTTTACTTGAAGAGGTATCCATTCATGTGAGAATATATTATCTGACGTTGATCATCATTGTTGTCTTCGTCATCATCGTCCTTAATCATCGTTGTCGTCGTCGTCGTCATCGTCTATCAATCAATGTCATTCAATCAGTCAGTCAGTCAGTCACCCAGCGGTCATCATTATCATCATCATTATCTACAGTCTTCGTCGTCTTCATCGTCCATCAGTCCAATCAGTCAGTCAGTCACCCAGGGGTCATCATCATCATCATTATCATCGGTCTTCGTCGTCATCTCGTCTTCTCCCACTCAAGGATGGCGTTAATGTCGGTTTTAGGGGCATTCACCATTGAGCTGGAAAAAGTATTATATCTTCAGCGTTAATTATCGCCATCATCATCATCATCACCATCACCATCATCACGTCGTCTTTTCTCACACTAGGATGCCGTTAATCAGAGTCAAATTCCCATCTGTGACTCCTCCATTCCCTGATGATGATGATGATGATGATGATGATGATGATGACGACGACGACGACGACGACGACGACGACCAAGGGCCATACTCTTGGTAATTCAGGAAGCTCTCTGTCATTTTTTTTCAGTATATATTTGCTTTTGGTACGTTAAACGTCAACTAACAAAATGACTGGGGGTAACAGAGCAAGATAACAAAGCCGGATACAGAGTGGGGGGGAGACAGAGAGATAAGACTGTATACAATATAATAAGAGAAGGCTGGGCGGAAAGTGGAGAGAGATGACAGAGGGAGATATAAAGACTGTGTACAAAATGAAGGTAATTGACTGAGATAGGAATGCTGGATACACCACAGGAGATAACAAAGCATGATGACAAAACTGGCTACAATATGGCGAGAGATAGTACACGTAGATATAAACAAAAGCTGAATGGGATAACGCAGATTGATTTAAAAAAAAATGAGAGATTATGCAAGTAGATAACAAATAAATAAAGAAATAAATGGCAGAATGATACGAAGCAGTTGGTTACAAGATGGTAGAATGTCAGCTGGATACAGAGGGAGGAAGATGGCAGAGATGGCTACAGAATAACAGGGTATTACAGAACTGCATCCAACACTGCTTGCGGAAGATTACAGGGGAGAGAGAAAGACTTTGAGATAACAAATATGGATACAAAATGGTGGAGAAGACTCAACAGGATACGAAATGGCTGCCAGAGAGAGAGAGAGAGAGAGAGAGACGAAACTGCTGGGGATGACGCAACAGGTTACAAAATGGTGAAAGAGAAAGAAGCTGGAGATGGATACAAAATGGCGAAAGTTGACGCAAGTGGATCCAAAATGGCCGAAGATGACAAAGGTGGATGAAAATATAAAAAGGCTGGAAGGAAGCACCAGCAGGATACAAAATGGCTGCTGGAGATGACTGGGGCGCCCATGAGAGAGAGAGAGAGAGAGAGAGAGAGAGAGAGATTCAGATTGGATTAAGGAGAAACTAAAAGGTGCAAAGACAGAATCACTTTGGAGAACCACTTCCATAACTGAGAACAAAAAATAAAATGTTGACGGACCTACAGAGGCAAACAGAGAGAGAGAGAGAGAGAGAGAGAGAGAGAACGCGGCCCCCACCCCCAGTAAACACGTTCCCAGTAAACCAGCGTGAAACCCGAGACATAAAAACAAGTATCACGTGCCTACCCTCACCCTGCCGCCCCCCACCTACCCCCTCCTCCAGCAGTCTCCCGTCCCGTGCCTCCGCCCCAAAACTTTTTCTGGTGGATATCATAAAAGTTGTGAGAAGTTGGTGTTTTTACGGCGGAATATTTTGAGCGCGGTTGTGTGGGAATGTGAGAGAATATGTCGGGGGTGTTTGGTGGGTGTGGGGAATATTGTGTGGGGGGGGTTGTATGGGGGTGCAGGTGTGAAAATGTAAGTAGTGTTTTTAGTGTGCGGGTGTGTGGGGGGGATGGGTGTGGGGGGTGTTTGTGGGTGAGGAAAGGTTTGGGTGGAGCGGTTTGGGTGTGTGTGGGAGGGGAGGGTGAATGGGGAGGTTGGTAAAGTATGTGAAAAGTGTGAGGGTGTTGGGAGAGTATGTAGGTGATTTAGTGGTTTCAGTGAGGAAAATATTAATTATCATATTTTTCGGTATAAACGAGAGTGAGAGGGACTATGTAGGGAGTAGTGTGTAGGTGTGGCGAGTGAGGGAGGTGTGTTGGCGAAGGTGTAGTGGGTTTGGATGTGGGTGTGGGTGGGTGTGGGTGATGGTGTGTGTGATTGCGGGTGTGTTTTAGGGATGGGTGTGGGTGTGGAAGTTAATGGTGAGTTTTGGAAATATGTTTAAATTGTGTGTGGGTGCTGAGGGAGGGGGGAGAGGTCTCGGGGATTGCGTGTGGGTCGGGCGGGGATTTTGTGGGGGTGGGGTGTAATGGAATGTGTATGTACAATAGGTAATGTCATACTTTGCGAAGTTGGTGTTTTTTGGTGGCTGTGGGTGTGAGTGACAGTGTGGGTGTGAGTTTGAGTGAGTGCAGGTGTGGGCGTGGTGGGTGTGGGTGTAGATATGGTTTTCGGGGTGGGTATGGGCGTGGGTAGTGAGTTTGGTAAATATGTTGAAGGGGGTTTTGGTTGTGTGTGTGGGGGGGTCGGTGATTGTATAGGGGTGGGGTGTGTATGTGGGGATTGTCTTGACTCTGTGATACGTTGGTGTCTTTAGAGGGAATCTTTTAAGGCAGGGAGTGGGGTGTGGGGGTTGGGAAGGTGTAGGTATGTGTAGGGGTGGGTGTTGTTGTTATGGGAGGATAGTTCAGGGTGTTTTGGTGGGAGAATTGCATGAAAGTTGCGAGAATTCAGTGGTAATACGAGGGAGCAATTTGAGTGGCTCTGTGTGTGTGTGTGTGTGTGTGTGTGTGTGTGTGTGTGTGTGTGTGTGTGTGTGTGTGTGTTATGAAAGTAAGAAATATTTTTGAGGGTGATTGTAGGCGTGGGTGGGTGTCAATGTATTTCTCAACTTTTTGGTATTGCTGGTTATAATCTCACCATCACTACCCTATGTTATTCCTCCTAGGATAGCCCCTGGGAGCAGGGTTGTAACTGAAGAAACTATTAACTCCTACAAGTCGAAAAGGCACTCCTAAGTTAAATAAAATCGTTTGTAGTGGAGAGATTACGATGAGAAACTTGTCATGTTGAAACGATTTTTCCTCGTACATAATGTTGTTGTTTTTTCTTATCTCATAGTCAAATATTTCTTGGATGATAAAATTTTCCTTAATTTTATCGTACGTTTGTCAGTTTCCTAATTATTAAAATTTCTTTTTCTGTAACTTTTAATGGACGCTTTGTGATATAGTAGAAGGTGTTCAACCCGTATGTACAGATGGCAATGTACAGCATTAATGTGTAAAAGAGGCCTAGTATTTGGTGCACTTTACTACCTTAGCATAATCACTTAATTATTGGTGACACTGGCACGAATGAACGGCGGTGTCAATTTAGTGGAATGAACGTCGGAAACTGTAGCTACGGTCGCTGTCCCAGGTTCATGTGTGGCCAAGTGTACGTCATGAAGGGTTTATATGGGAGGGAGGGTAGGGGTTTATTCCTCAAATACTGCCACTCAAGGGAGAGGGATTGGGTGTCCTTGCCTTAAATGTCTGTACTGGAGAGCCAAACCATAGCCTTATATTCCACATGAGGTAGAATAGAATTGTTATAGGGTGGATGGAGGGATGGTAATTTTGTCAAGTGTACAGTTTAGTTTTTTTCAAGGTATTTTTCATTGTGCAGTCAGTATGCTTTATTTTTATTCATTATTTTGGAATATTCAACTATTTTTTAATATTTATTTTTTCCTGGCGCATAATCTTTTTTCCACGTTTTTATTTTTTTCCAGTGCACAATTACTTATTCATGGTAAATTTTTCATGGCACGCAGTATTTTTTCCACTTTTTTCAAGTAGGCAGCATATTTCATTCTCATTTATATTTTTCGTTGGACTCAGTGTTTTGTACATATTTATTTTGAGTACGCAGCATTTATATATATATATATATATATATATATATATATATATATATATATATTTTTCTAAACCTCTTATTTTTTTCATGGGTCGCAGTATTTTTTCTCTATTTTTATACATTTGTCAGAACTTTTAAATTCGTGGTCCGTAATATTATAGCCTACAAAGACGATTGCCCACTTCGATTTCACATTGGAGCCGCGTTATCGTGTCGGTCAGCTGTAAAAATGGGCGTAAAATCTTGCCTTAGTGACGTGTTTCTCTATTCCCACTTGACTTTGAGGGGAGGTACAGTCGGTCGCAATAATCCTTGTCCTCAGTCAGCTGTGTGATAGTAAACTTCTTGAATCCAGTGACGTAGAGGCTAGTCCGTAAATAGCACTTCACTAGAGACTCACGTGGCTGCATCTTGTGTATTGCGGGGACGGCTCAGTCGGCCGGTGTGGGCATGGTTGAAGTATTTGAAGTGGGAAATGAAGTAATGATATAGGGTAGATACTGATAACACTGACCTAGCCGTTCCTTTAACACACAAAAATCGCCCGGCGGAGTGGAATTAGAGCCAGTATTTTATTGGTATAATCTTGATACCCACAGACGATATTATTCAGCTTAAGGAGATTTCTTGTAGTGAAGAGGTACGTGAAGGTTGTGTCAGAAGTGTGTTGTTAGAAACTTTTCCTAAACTGCATTAATCGTCTGGAAGTAACAAGAATTAACTAAAAAAAAAAAAAAAAAATTCTTCAAGAGGTTAATTTGAAACAGAGAGAGAGAGAGAGAGAGAGAGGGGGGGGGGTCGTTTATACAAAAACAATCTAACTGGGTGTTGGGTAGGTGAGGGATCGAGGATGAGAAGGTTCGAGCGTTCATGGGAAATGGGGACCAGGATTTTTGCGGCTGACTGTAGATCTCACGTAAGGAGGAGGAACATCTCAATTCATCTTTATACCTACAGCCAGAGAATAAAGTTCGCCTACTATTCCACTGCATCTGCTTCACATTTAGGGCATGTCTGTCACCTTCCTCCCTGACGCATCCTATCAAAGAGAATCATCTAGGGTTAGAAATACAGTACATACAAAGCCTCTAGCAGCTCAGGAATATTAGCCAGCAGAGGGAAGTGAGACATAGAAGAGATGAAGTTTTTGCTGAAGTTTTGCGTCTGGCTGTACCGTGGAATTGAGAAGGGAGAACATCTCAATTTATCTCATGTGTCAAAATATTTCTCGTATTTATTTTTATTGGTATTTGCTGGTTGGGTACGGAGGTTGTAAGAGGATTATATGTGGGCGGGTTAGTATGCTCACACTGTCGTATCGATGGGAATCAGTGTGTCATAATTTTCCGGACGTTTCTTGTGACTGGTATAGTTCGTTTGCCTTCACTTTGCGTAGATTTTTTTCTCCCTTAGCTCTGTGTGTGTGTGTGTGTGTGTGTGTGTGTGTGTGTGTGTGTGTGTGTGTGTGTGTGTGTGTGTGTTCGTAGCTTAGTGCAAGAATAAGGTAGTACTACAGCCAGGCAGTCCTTTCATACCCTTACACTTGATCGTAAGTAGCGACATATTCTGATATTAAACTGCCACACATCAGCATTGAGGATGGAGAGGCGGTAGTTTTGCCCAAGTTAAAATGAACGGAATATAGTTGGGTACAGAAGGTGGGGGCAGGTGGTGATCAACTGTTCTAAATGATGCGAGGTCGAGAGTCTGAATTTCGTAAAGCCATTCATGATTTTCCACGAGACTTCAACACAACATAAGGACATACTCGATACCAACATCACATCACGACAGTAAGACACCCCTGTCATTTATTTTGTACGAACTGTGGGTACTTGTGCCAGAGTGGTAACATGTGTAGATGTGTACGTCGTCTGTTGCGCCTAGAACTGTAGTGCCTAAGGGAAAGCAGGGAAAAACACAGCAGATGGAGAACTAGTTAATAGCGTTCTTAGTGATATTAGCCACACACTAATTTACTCAAGCAGATTTTAACAGTAGAAGTTGTAGCCCCGGGTTTATCTTAATGTGAATCCAGTGGAGTTCGGAATGGACTGTCTATCTCCAGTCTCACACACACACACACACACACACACACACACACACACACACACACACACACACACACACACACACACACACACACACACACACACACACACACACACACACACACACACACACACACACACACACACACACGAGAGAGAGCATCAGTGGGAATGGATGCGTCGAGACATATATGTGCAGGCTGCCGATATTGGAGGGAATAAGAAATGGTGATGTATGAGAGAGACGTGGAGCAACAAAGTCGATTGAAGTGTGGGTAGGGATGTGCTCAGATGGTATAGCCACATCGAGAGAAGGATTCAATGTATCTATAGTTCGTTCATCTTGACTTGGAGGAGATTTTCGTCTTTTTGCAGCTTTTTTTCATGGGATGCGAATACACATTTTATCTTTCCCTGTGAATATCAGCATGTCTAGAAATCGCATATTTTCAAGTGGCACTGACGAGGAGCCTGCACGTGGTGGCGATGTGGACCGTGGGTGGTGCAGCTGCGGCGTCCACCCGGAAGCCAGACTTCCTCATATTTTCCTGCACCTCGCCGTGGGAAGGACCCTGATTTGACTCTGGTGAGGCGCTCTTTACCACATGGGGGTGCAAGATTCCCACAAGGTGTATGTTCAGTGCTTACCTTTAGGGCTACCCCACAGAAGCAGCTTCTTACCTATAGTCGACGGGTCTGCACTAATCGACAGACCGAGGTTAACCAGCAGCAACACCAACAACAACAATAAAAACAACCACGACAACGACTTATAGGCAAGCCATTTTATTTCATGACTTTTCAATGCAACACGCGTATACTAGGGAAGAAAAGAAATTCTCCTCGTCGATACTATTTTAATCCGAAGGAGCGAGGCCAGAATTTGCAAGGTAAAAGGACGATTGAATTTTCGGAGCCAATAAACTGCCTTGAGGAAACTATTATCTTGTCAGGAGGGAGAATACACTCTTCCTCAGCGTCCCTCCTGTTTTTGACGGAAACAAGTGAGAAGTATTGTGGTGGTTTGAAAGTGTCGAAGGCGAGGAGGAAGGAAGGTTAACAGAGAGAGAGAGAGAGAGAGAGAGAGAATGTGGAATGCGTGAAGAAAGTGTAAGTGTAGGTTCTTCTACGGGTTTGAGAGACCCTGGAGAAGCTTGTCGGTAGAATTTACATGTACAGATTGATAATGTGGAGTATTAATAGGAATGTAAAGACAAGGAATAATATATAGGTTATGTGAAGACCAGGTTCCCCTTTACCAGATAGGTTTGTGTGTGTGTGTGTGTGTGTGTGTGTGTGTGTGTGTGTGTGTGTGTGTGTGTGTGTGTCCTTAGTCAAACACAACAAGCATTATCATCTGCTATATATACGAGCTCTTACACGCTGTAATTAGGTGTGTGTGTGTGTGTGTGTGTGTGTGTGTGTGTGTGTGTGTGTGTGTGTGTGTGTGTGTGTGTGTGTGTGTGTGTGTTCTTAGTCAAACACAACAAGCATTATCATCAGCGAAATACAGTATACGACCTGTTACACGCTGTAATTAGGTTTGTGTGTGTGTGTGTGTGTGTGTGTGTGTGTGTCGTTAACCAAGCACAGTGGATATATATACACCTAAACCCAGCCGCGCCTTAATCGTAAACATCTCTCACTCTGTCTCTCTGTCTCTGTCGTGGCTAAATAAGCGACAAACCCATTATTATCGCCATCAGTCTCTTGGTTTTTCACGCTCCCTTTCAAGATGATAAACCGTCTGACTGCGATTTTGTGCTTCAGCTGACTAAAATCATCTGGTCCTAGTCTGAACAAAAAGCCTGATAATGAAGTTTGTATTGAGCCCTATTTTTGCCTACGTATAATAACTAAAAATAAGAGCCAATGAGAGCTAAGTTTGTCTATAATGATGTGAGAGTTAATGAAGATAGTGTTTGATCATTGTTTTAAATCCCCGTACTGCCTATATGTAAGAACTAAATATAAGAGCCTGAAAATGAGAGCTGAGTGAGTCCACAAAGGTAAGAGAGAGAGCTAAATGTAAGAGCTTGCATGTAAGAGCTAAGTGAGAGAGTTGATGAAGATAGTTTTAATTTTTACTCCTCCTGTATGCTAAATTACCATACCTTAGCAATGAGAGAGTTAATGAAGATGGTTTTTCGGCCCTTCTACTTCCAGACTACCTTTGTCTGACGAAACAAGTAAGGTCTTAGTGTTCTTCTGTGTTATCCTTGTCATATTCTCGTTGTGTAGTCGTACCTTTTGACATAACTTGCTCTATATGGACTAATCACGACCTGCAGTTGGTTTAATTCTCGTCGTTGTGTTCTGAATAAAAGAATTAAATTTAGGAGATAGCAGCGAGAGAGTTACTTCCAAGAAAGAATGCATGCGTGACCAATTAAGACAGATATATGGCTCATCAGAAAAGGAGAGAGAGAGAGAGAGAGAGAGAGAGAGAGAGAGAGAGAGAGAGAGAGAGAGAGGAGTGACACGGGGATTACGCTGATGTTTATGGCCACTTCGGTATAAAGGCATGAAATTACAACACGGAGACTTTGTTAATGGCTTGTCTTGGGGAATGGCTTGGAGGCATGGGGAATGATGGGAAGAGGTGGGGAAGGGGGAGGTGTAGCATGAGGGGAGGTTACAGGGGAAAGAGAAGTGTATAGTGAAGAGGACGGGACAAAAGATTGTGTGTGAATTGTAGGATGGAGGAAGGTAGGAAGGTGATGGAAGGAAAATGAAAAGGCGAAGAGGACGAGAGAAGATTGAGAGGTGGAGGAGGGAAACGGGTGAGGGGAGAGTTGGGAGGAGAAGGGAAATGAGGAGAGAAGAGGGAAGGGGAAGTGGAGAGGGATGATGAGAGAAAGTGAAGAGGGAAGAGTTATAGGAAATGTGAGGGAAGAGTGACTTAGGTGGGAGGGGGGAAAGGAATGGCAAAGTGAGCTGGGAAATGGGAGTGGAGAAGGGTGGAGAAGTAAGAAGAGGGACGAAAGAATGGGAAAAGTGGGAGAGAAAGGGAAGACATGGGAAAAGAGGGGTAGTGAAGGCAAGGGATGGAAGTGTAGAGTGATGCATAAGGGACTGTAAGGAGAGAGAGAGAGAGAGAGAGAGAGAGAGCGTACTTGAATATATTATGTGAGAGAAAAAAAGAAAAGCAGGCACGCAGAAGTTGTGAATGTTTTAATGAATTTGTTAGAAAGAGAGAAAGAGAGAGAGAGAGAGAGAGAGAGAGAGAGAGAGAGAGAGAGAGAGAGATATTACTTGAATACATTGTATGAGAGAGAAAAGAAAAACGGGCAAGCAGAAGTTGATTGTTTTAGTGAATTTGCTAGAGAGAGAGAGAGAGAGAGAGAGTGTGTGTGTGTGTGTGTGTGTGTGTGTGTGTGTGTGTGTGTGTGTGTCCTTAAATGTACTGTGTGAGAGAGAAAAGAGAAAGACAGGCACACAAAGTTGTAAATGTTTGAATGAATTTGTTACGAGAGGGAGGGAGGGGGAAAGGGAGGGAGAGGAGAATCTGACAGAAACAGAAAGAGATATGAAGAATATTTACAAAAAAAAAAAAAAAAAAAAAAATGCTTGAGTAAACTAGCGTGATAGGGAATGTGTGGATCAATTTCTTGCAGTAAGATAAATAAAAGGAGAGAAATATGAGAAAGACTGCATTAATTTATGACAGTTATGTACCTAGAAAGACATATAAGAGAGGGAAGGATTCTGAAAGGCGTTACGTATGCATGATATGGAAAGTAAATGCTGTAAGAAGTTTTTATGATAGCATGTGTAAGGATGGATGGATGTTTGAGTGAATAGTTTGGCATCAGTGTTAGAGTGAATCAAGGCAGTGTGATATCTCAATGCCACTTCATATATACATTGATGGAGCTATGAGAGAAATCAGAGTATGACTTATGGAGATGGAAGGGAAGTTGTGATAGAATATTTCAGATCCGATATGTGCAGATGAGGCTGTGTTGATTGGTAATAGTGAACGGGATCCTTGCAAACTGGTTCAGAGATTTGTGAATGCATGTGAGCGCAGATTTAAATGCTAATGCAGACAGGAGTGAAGCGATGGGCGTTGAAATAAAAGCTGACTTGAGTGTGATATGTTGGTGATGGAGAGTGACATGATTTGGTGAAAGATGTTGAGTATTATAACGATCAAAAGTTAGCCATCACTTCATTGCCGGCTGTGGTGGTGAAAGATGTTACATGGAATATTTTTGTGTGATGGCGAAATGAAACACTCAGCAAAAAACACTAAGAAGGAAAGATACTGTGACACATAAGGAGTGAAAAATGTAGAGGCAGGATAGAATGCCGTCTTTGTTTCATCGGTCTCACCACACCAGTCCCTACCTAACCTATCCCTGCTTAACCTGTCCCACCACATCCTTCCTAGCTTCACCTGTACGATCATACTACCTATCCCCACCACACTTATCCCTGCCACACCTGTCCCACCACACCTATCTTGCTTCACCTGCCCTACTACACCTGTCCCAACCTCATTTATCCCTGCCTCACCACACCTCTCCCTACCTTACTTATTCCTGCCTCACCACACCTCGCTCTACCTTTCTTATCCCTGCCTCACCACACCTTTCCCTACCTTACTTATCCCTGCCTCACCACACCTTTCCCTACCTTACTTATCCCTGCCGCACCACACCTCTCCCTACCTTACTTATTCCTGCCTCACCACACCTCTTCCTGCCTTACTTATTCCTGCCCCACCACACTTCTCCCTACCTTACTTATCCCTGCCTCACCACACCTCTCCCAACCTCACCCATCCCTGCCTCACCACACCCCTCCCTACCTTACTTATCCCTGCCCCACCACACTTCTCCCTACCTTACTTATCACAGTCTCACCACACCTCTCCCAACCTCACCCATCCCTGCCTCACCACACCTCTCCCTACCTTACTTATCCCTGCCTCACCACATCTCTCCCTACCTTACTTATCCCTGCCTCACCACACCTCTCCCTACCTTACTTATCCCTGCCTCACCACACTTCTCCCTACCTTACTTATCCCTGCCTCACCACACCTCTTCCTATCGTCTTATTCCTGCCTCACCTGCCTCACCACACCCATCCGTGCCTCACCTCACAGACAGCTCCATCCGGGTTATGAGCCAGCTGGAAATGAACTACTCTGGAGTAATTTACATTTAAATGGAATCTCAAAGACTCACCCCAGACGCAGCAAAGATCATCCCGGCATATGCCTTCTGGGGGGCGTCTCCTACTGCCTGTGTGGGGTGTAAACTGAGAAGGGGGAGGGGGAGAGGGAGGGGGAGGGGGGAACTCTGGGGTATTTGGGGTTCGTGATCTTGTTCTTTTGTCTTTAGGTAATAATCTTGGTTTTGTTTTTGTCAGGGTTCTCTCTCTCTCTCTCTCTCTCTCTCTCTCTCTCTCTCTCTCTCTCTCTCTCTCTCTAGCGATCTTATTCTCCTCCTCCTCTTCCTCCGTCTCATTCTGTCTCCTTTCCTCTGCTATCCTCTCATCATTTTTCTTCGGCAATCTATTTCCCTTACCTAAGTGACAGAAGAGGGCAATAGGATGGCTCGACATTCATACCGTAGCACTTCTTCGTGACTAGTATATAATTCTACCTTTCATCTCTTGCCATAGGTCACAATTTAAGACGGAGAGATGGAAAAATTAAGCCATGTTAAAGTGAAAAGAGTTTAGCAGGAAACACATCATCATTTGCATACAAGAAAAAAGTAACAGGAAATGGGTAGACAGTAGATTATCAACGGGTAGGACACAGTAGATTATCAACGGGTAGGACACAGTAGATTATCAACGGCAAGACACAGTAGATTATCAACGGGTAGGACACAGTAGATTATCAACGGCAAGACACAGTAGATTATCAACGGGTAGGACACAGTAGATTATCAACGGCAAGACACAGTAGATTATCAACGGGTAGGACACAGTAGATTATCAACGGGTAGGACACAGTAGAACAGTAGATTATCAACGGCAAGACACACTAGACTATCAGCGGGTAGGACACAGTAGATTATCAACGGGTAGGACACAGTAGATTATCAACGGGTAGGCACAGTAGATTATCAGCGGGTAGGCACAGTAGATTATCAACGGGTAGGCACAGTAGATTATCAACGGGTAGGCACAGTAGATTATCAACGGCAAGACACAGTAGATTATCAACGGCAAGACACAGTAGATTATCAGCGGGTAGGACACAGTAGATTATCAACGGGTAGGACACAGTAGATTATCAGCGGGTAGGACAGTAGATTATCAACGGATAGGCATAGTATTTTATCAACGGCAAGACACAGTAGATTATCAGCGGGTTGGACACAGTAGATTATCAACGGGTAGGCACAGTAGATTATCAACGGCAAGACACAGTAGATTATCAACGGCAAGACACAGTAGATTATCAACGGGTAGGACACAGTAGATTATCAACGGGTAGGACACAGTAGATTATCAACGGGTAGGACACAGTAGATTATCAACGGGTTGGACACAGTAGATTATCAACGGGTAGGACGCAGTAGAACAGTAGATTATCAACGGCAAGACACAGTAGACTATCAACGGGTAGGACGCAGTAGATTATCAACGGGTAGGACACAGTATTTTATCAACGGCAAGACACAGTAGATTATCAACGGGTAGGACACAGTAGATTATCAACGGGTAGGACACAGTATTTTATCAACGGCAAGACACAGTAGATTATCAACGGGTAGGACACAGTAGATTATCAACGGGTAGGACACAGTATTTTATCAACGGCAAGACACAGTAGATTATCAACGGGTAGGACGCAGTAGATTATCAACGGGTAGGACACAGTATTTTATCAACGGCAAGACACAGTAGATTATCAACGGGTAGGACACAGTAGATTATCACCCATTACCAAGTCTACACGGAAGTTGCAGGGTCATTTCACTGTTGCAGGAGAATACACCTTCCACCTTGCTACATTGCGTATTCAGGAAGAGTGGTTGGGCTCCATCTCCATCGCACTCAAACCTAGACTTTGCACCGTCTGTTTCTGCCATTCCACCCCCCCCTTGTCCCCCTTTCTCTCTCTCACCCCCTTGGCCTTCTCCCCCTTTTCCGTCTCCCCTGACTCACCCTCCCGTTTTCCCTCCTGTGCCCCCCACTTCCGGCTCCCTTCCCCTCTGCTACCCCCACTCCACGTCTACCCCGTCCCCTCTCGCCCCATGTTTCCTGTCCTCCATGTTCCCCTCCTCCTTTCCTTCCCCTTCGCTCCTTCCCGCTCTCCCCTTCCTCTCCAGTCCCCCATCTCCCCGCCCCACCTCTCCGAAATTTCCAGCTCTCAAGGGGGCATATTTCAACAAGGGAGGTCCACTCAGGTCTCCCCGGGGGCAGGTTCTCACCCCCTTTCGGCTCAGACACAAGCTTGAGAAAATAGAGGGTAAGCGGCTCTAAACTTGCGATTTTTGGGACGACCAGAATACAGGAGAGGAGTTAGAGCAGCCAGGAGCTCTAAATGTAGACGTCCACCTTTAACTGTTTATGCCTGAGGACGTGTAGTGTTTTTATATCTGTTTTATGTGTCTGAAATGACTATGTGACCACCACTCTTCTCTGCGTCATTTAAGAACACAAAAAAACATCTCTCAAATAATTCACTTCTCTCTCATTGTCATACAGCCCACCGCCACACTACAGTATACATATTCATCTCATACACCTCCCTCTCACAACACAGACGGACCTTCTTAATGACCTCAACAGAAGGTCTTTGGGAGCGCTCGGTTGAAGCGTTTGGATCCTTCAAACTCCATGGGTTTACATATAAATGAGACTTGGTTCACAAATTAAACAGCAAAATAAGAATAACAGACAGAAAGTAGTTCGCCCTTATCAAGACAAAAGACAATAAATTTAAGTGGCCAGACACGGTAAATATAGGAATTACTCCCTTGCATGTTGGGTAAATAGGACAAGCATATAGTTCTACAGTTATATCAGCAGTAAAAATATAAGGAATGTGTGTCGTTGTTACGGTTCCGGGTTGATGATAGTGTAATTATTGTTTTTATTTTCAGGATGTAGGTGTCTTTGTGAAGGGGAGGGACTTTGTTGTTGCTTTTGCTGCTGTTGGTGTTGTTCTGTCAGTTTAATTATTTTTTCCCCCCGACTTCAGTTACCCCCTTCACCCCATCCATTCCTCCCATCACACCCTCCCATCCCTCCACCTTCGTTCTTCCCCCTCCGTCCCCATCCTTTTTTTTCCATCCAAATCCCTTTCCGTTCTTCCCTTGTCCTTACACCACCGTCCCTCCACCTTATCCATTCCTCCGCCCCCATTCCTTCTCCGTTTCTACTTTCCTCCTTGTACCACGTTTATCCCCCTTTCTCATCCTCCATCTTTCTTGCCTCACCCCTCCGTTGTCTCCCTTTCTCCACTCTCGTCCTTCCATCCCATCCCTCTCTGCCTTACTCGACTTGTGACCGTCCTCCTTATCCTTATCCTCCCAGTCCCATCCTCTTCTCTCCCTAATCCCACTCCTGTCCCTCCAACCCACC
>NC_137041.1:8320750-8385750 GCF_032717465.1 Coenobita brevimanus | reverse complement strand
TGGTGGTAGTAGTAGTAGTAGTAGTAGTAGTAGTAGTAGTAGTAGTAGTGGTAGTAGAAGTAGTAGTAGTAGTAATGGCTTTTTCTCATACCGCAGTTACTATTAATCATTCATTTCTTTTTTTTTTTTTTACCATTTCTAGTTTTGCTTACCAGTACGTGTATTCATCTTTTTTTTTTCATTCGTACTTTTATTTTTGTGAGGCCAGTTTTGCATGAGTGGTTCTGTGGGTGAAAACAAACACCCAACTTTCACTCGTTTATACTGAAGGGTGAATGTCGCTCTGTGTGTGCATGTCGTTTTGTGTACGTGTCGCCTTGTGTATGTGTCGCTTTCAGTGTGCGTGCTGTGTTTGTGTGTAACTTTGTGTGCCTTTCGTTTTTGTGTGTGGATTCGTGTGCATGCTGTTTTGTGTGTATGTCGTTTTCTCTTCATGTAGTGTTTTTTTTTTCGTTTCGTGTGTGTGTGTGTGTGTGTGTGTGTGTGTGTGTGTGTGTGTGTGTGTGTGTGTGTGTGTGTGTGTGTGTGTGTGTGTGTTTGTGTGTAGCTCTGTATTCATGTCGCCTCGTGTGCATGTCACCTCGTGCACATATCACCTCGTGTGTACATGTATCTGTGCATGTCGCTCCTTGTTCATGTCGGATGTCACTTGGCCCATGTCGCCTCGTGTGCGTATCTCTGTCGCTGTGTGCGCATGTTTTTGTGTACGTATCGCTCGGTGTACATGTCGCTGTGTGCATGTTTTTCTGTACGTGTCTTTCCGTGTGCAAAGTACCCCGTGTGTGTGTGTGTGTGTGTGTGTGTGTGTGTGTGTGTGTGTGTGAGAGAGAGAGAGAGAGAGATCACTTTTGCAGCATGCGAAGTGGAGTCCAAAGTCAAACATGTAAGTAATATAGTCTCTCTCTCTCTCTCTCTCTCTCTCTCTCTCTCTCTCTCTCTCTCTCACACACACACAGGATATGGAGATGATTCGATAAAGTAACAACAGTTTCCTTGTCGTGAATCAGATTTGTGTGTATCGCCTATCGTATTGATTTGCATGCGTTGAAGGGGAGAAGGCCGGGAGAGCAAGTGTGTGTGTGTGTGTGTGTGTGTGTGTGTGGTGCTTGGAGAGTGGCTGTGGTGGAGAGAGAGAGAGAGAATTTTGACAAGGGGTGGAGAGGTGAGGGAAAAAAAATTGAGGTCGAGAGGTGCTTGGGCAGTGGTTCTGGTGGTGGTGGTGGTGGTGGTGGTGATGGTGGAGAGAAGATAGGTGGAGGAGACACTGGTGGAGAAGTGGTAGTTTTGATGACGGTGAAGGATGCAGAAAATGGAAATATTAGTAATAACAGTAATAATAGTTGGTAGAATGATAAGAATGGTACTAAAAATGTAGATGAGAATACGTACGTTGATTGTGATAATACTATATTGTTCTCCATTTACTGTAAAATCGCCGTCTTACCGTCTAAAAAGATGAGTTACGGTAATAGGATTACACTAGAATGTGATAATTGTCACGGAGTGCTGTGGAACGACTTAAAAACCGTAGCATTGTCTTTTTCTATTACAGAGCCACGTGAATATACTGCAGAAAGACAAAACTCTGGACCAAGTTTAGGTGAATGAGGGAGGGAAGGAGTGTAGGAGACGGAGGTAGCGAGGAAGTTTTTATTTTTTCTACAGTAATGATGTTGATAATAATTCTGATAGTGGTAGTAATACACATTTGGGGTTAGGGGTTGCAGGGATGGTATTATTTTGGTGGAGTTGGTGATGTTTACGGTAGAGTGTGGCCGTGGTAATACAGTTAGTGGAGGAGCACAGGAAACAGAGGCAAGGAGCAGGTAACAGTTGTGCTGGTGGTGTAGGAGCAGCCTGGTGGTACACAAGGGGAATGGTTTGCGGCGTACCACAGGGTCTTGGCCTACCCCCTCTTTTTCCTTCCTGTACCTCCCTTCTGTCTCGTTCCAGTTTCTGTTTTTTCTTGAGTATTCTTTTCTATCCACATTCTTCTCTGTGTCTCCAGTATTTCTCAGGTTTTTTGTCTTCCTGTCTTTCTGTCTTCCTTCCCGTTGTTTTTCTTTCCTCGTGTTTCCCCCTGTTATTCTTCTTGCTCTTTTTCCTCTTTCGTGTTTATTCTTCCCTGCTCCCATCCTTCAAACCTGTCTTCCCTTCTTTTTTCCTGTCTCTCTCTTCCATCCTGTCCCACCCCGCCGATCTCCCTTCCCTTTATTGTCCTGAACACCTTCTTCCCCTAAACCTCAGCATCCCTACCATAAACCAAAAGAAAAAATATCGTCCTTCCACCTTCAGCACTCCCTCCCCTAATCTTCGCCACCCTCGTCCTAACTTAACTCACACCTCTCTACACCTCCCCGCCTCCCAGTGTCACACCTAACAAACTTTTCTAATCCTCATCCTCATACTTCTGCCTTACACTTTCCATTGATCATCCTTATACTTCACCAACCCCGGCTTCACAACTAGCTAATTCGAACCTCACACTCCAGTAACCCCACCTCATACCCACAGGCTCTACACACCACTAATCACCCCACACCTCAATAGCTACCAATTTCTCACCACTGATTTCTTACTACTAATCTCCACCCCACACCTCTATAGCTAACAATTTCTTACCCAGTTCCAGTCAAAGCTATTCCCCATCAAACTTGACTCCTAACTCCATACTGACTTACCCTAATCCCACACCACGTTGTTCCAGACCTTACACCTGAATAACTCCAACCTCACCAGTTCCATCCCCTCCACACCCCACTGACCGCAACCCCCCACCTCACCAACCTCAGCTCCTCCCCTCCCCACCCCACCTTCGGCCACCCGCCTCATCACCTGGCGTCATTAAGACCTGATTGGCTCACCTTTCGCCCATTACCTCACCCGCCTCCCTCCCATCCTCACCTCACACTAAGCCTAACTTAACCTAACTGTATAACGTGTAGCCTAATTTAATCTAAGCTCATCAGACTTAATCTCTCCTCGTCAAAACTTTACCTCTTTCTAACCTGTTTTAGCCTAACCCATTATTTCACATAACCTAACCAAACCTAATTCCACTTGACCTATCCCAACCTAACCTAACCTAACCTTACCTTGCTTCATGTGACATAGTTTAGTCTGACCTAAAGCACCTTAACCAAATTCTGTCTCACCTAACCCACTAAAACCTAATCCAACCCAGCTCCTTATCCTTGTCTTAGGAGTAAAGCTAAGTTATCATAACCTAATATAACCTGACCCAACCTGATTTGATGCAGCATAATACCGTAACGTAACTTACCCTAATGAAAAATAACTTGCAATCATCTGAGTTTACCTTCTCTGAATTTATCTTACCTTATACCTTACCAGAACTGTTATTACTGTATTCCTAACATAACCTGAAACTTAACCTAACGTGTGCCTAACTAACCTAAGCTAACATAAACCTTATCTAAACAGTCTTGTACTGAGTATCCTTACCTTTTACCTTTTTCTTTCACTGATGTTTTTCCTTTCTATCCTCGTTTTTGGTGAGTGTTCCGTCTCCCTTTTATCTTTTATCGTCAGTTGTCCATTCTTCCATCCAGTCTTAACCTGTTCTCTCTCTGTCCCACTCTCTTCTTTACCCAAATGGTCAGTTATCCATATCTCATCTTACCTTTTCTCCTCTGCCATGCCATCCTCTTTCACGTTCCTTTCTCCAAGTGTTATTCCTTTCTTCTCCTGGTCCTTGCTTTTCTTCTGCCTCCCTTCATCTCCTTTTACTCTTTCTTCTAGCGATTTGACCATTTTTTTCTTCCCTAGCCGATTGTTTCAGTCCCTCACTCAGCTTTACACTGCTTCATTCCCTACTATCTTTCCCTTATTTTTTTTAAAGGATGGTTTGTGGGAAGAGAAGAGGTTTGGTCAAGAAGATAGAGCAGGTGAAACAAACAAACAAACAAAAAAATGTTAGAATATCGTTGTATAGTGTAGTTTATTTGTTGTTGTTGTTAGTGTCGGGGTTTTGTGTGTGTGTGTGTGTGTGTGTGTGTGTGTGTGTGTGTGTGTGTGTGTGTGTGTACTATTTTCCTTATCTATACCTTAGGAATACAAGAGAGGTGTGTACGTTTCTAGTGTCTTAAATCAGCATTCTACTCCTCCCCACCTCTGCCTTAAACTTCCTCTCCACCCGTTTTGTTCTTCCTCATACCTTCCTCCCCATCTTCCCGTAACCTCCTGCCTCCCTCGCTTCTCCTCCCTGTCCCCTTCCCCTCCTCCTACCACTAACCTCCCCCCTTCCCCTTACCCCCTTCCTAATGTCCAGCCTTCACAAAAGGGTAATGGGCTTGACCGTGGCCCCATTATCCATCGTGTTCTCTAGCTACATCATCCCCCCTCCTCACACCCCTCCCTTCTTCCCCTTTCCCCTCTCCCCTCTCCCCTCTCATCTTCCCTCATCTTCCTTAGTCTCCCTTCTTTCCCATTCTAAGCTTCTCCTCCTCTCCTCCCGTCTCCCTTGTTCCCCTCTCCCTTCTTCCCCTCTCCCTTCTTCCCCATCTTCGTTATTCTCCTCTCCTTTCCACCCTCCCTCTCTTCCATATTCATCTTACTTCTGGTCTCCTTGTCCTCATTCCCTTCCTTTCCCTCATTTTCCTCTTCATCTTTCGTCTCCCCATCCCCCTTTTTCTCTTTTCTCCCTTTTCCTTTTTGTCTGTCCCCTTCCCTATTCCTCTTCCTTCTTCCTCTTTCCATTCTCATGTTTTTCCCTTCATTGCCCCTTCGTTCTCTTGCTTTTCCCTTCTTTCCTCCTATCCCCTCTCATTCCTCCTATCCCCTCTCATTCCTCCCCCCCCCCACCTTCACCAAACAGATTTCCTTCCTACCTACTCTTTTTCCATTCCATATTTCTCCCTTTTAACCTTCTATCTTTTCCTTTATTTCTTTTATTTTTCCCTTCGCTTCCCTCCCTTTTCCTCCCTACCGTATCTTCGTCTTCTTGATTTCCCTCCCCTCTCCCCTGTCCCCTTTCCTTACCCTCTCGCGTCCATCTTTCCCCCATCTTTTTTCCTCTTCTCTCCTTCCCATTTTTCCCCATATCTTTCTTCCATTCATCCTTCAGTACCTTGGTATTTTACTTTTTTATGTGTCTACTCGGAAGATTAAAAAATAATAATCTTCAAGTAAATAGTTGTCATAAATAGTGTCTTACTCTTCAGTGGCATTTCCTTGACAAATGCATTATAAGGGACACTTTGAAATCTGGAAATTTGAGTTGGCTTTTCGGAAACTTCCCCTTAAAATATAATTGAAATTTTGAGTCTTAATTGTGTCAGGGTTAGGACCGAAGAATGTCCAGGTTAGCAACAAATGATGTCTGTTTCTCGAAGTCTGGTCCCGTTAGGTTTGGTCAGCGAAATGGTCATAAATGGTCCTTCAGAGACTTCAGGTATAGGACCGAAGAAGACATCAAGGTAGGGGTCGTATTTCGTAAGTGGCTGCGGAACACTTCGTAACACCTCTGCCTTAGCGACTTATTTTGCATATTACACCTCCATATTCCCTTGTATATTACTGATGCAAATTACGTCAATATTAAAACGATACGAATGGCATACAAGAGAATATTAAAGTGTAATATGTTATATAAATCGCTTAGGAAGAGGTGTTGCGGAGCCTCCCTTAGACTACGGAGAAAGTGGCTCTTTCGGATTGAGTTAAGGTCGATAAGGGTTAGGTACGAAAAAAGTTGGGTTCGAAAAAGGTTAGGTTCGAAAATCATTAAATCAGAGCAACGTCTTAACAAAACTTGACTCAGATTTTCATATGGCAGCAAATTTTAGTTCTAAATGGTCACTTTTACATTTATTTTTACTGTTTTAATATTTCCCTGATCTAAGTCCTCTCAAATTTTGGAGATGTTAAGAAAGACGGAAGAAAAGGCCGTATAATCGAAAGATATGTCTTGCGATAGAAATGAAAGGTCAAAATTTTTATATCAGAATAAATCGAAAATATAGCTTTTTTGCAGTTTGTAATAAAAAAGGGAGAGTGACTGAAATCTCATCCTTCTGTTTTATTTATTACCCCCTTCTTTTCTGATATCCGTCTCACAGAATTCCCCTTACCTCTCTCTTCCCACTCCCCTCCTTTTCCCCTTTCCTCTTCCTTCCCACTCCCCTCCCTTCCCCCATCCCTCTTCCTTCCCACCCTTTTCCCTCTCCCCTTCCCTCTCCCCTCCTCCTCTTTCCCCTTCCTTGTCTTCTCCATCCCTCTCCCTGTATCAATCTCCTCCTTCCCCTCTCCCCTTCTCCATCACTTCCTTCCCCTCTCCCAGCCTCAATCTTCTCCTTCCCCTCTCCCCTTCTCCATCCCTTCCTTCCCCTCTCCCCTTCTCCATCCCCTCTCCCCTTCCATATCTCTTCCTTCCCTTGTCACCTACCCTCTCCTCTCCCTCTTCTCTTCCTTTCCACTCCTCTCCTTCCTCTCTTCCTTTCCAATCCCCTCCCTCTCCGCTTCCCTCACCCCTCCTTCCCCTTTCCTCCACTAAGGGTTAATGAGGTGGACATCCCCTCCAACTCGCCCCCCTCCCCTCTCAGCCCCTCAATTAAAGCCACCACCTTATTGGGGCGCAGCTCAGGTGATGACGCCACGGGGCCAGGTAGACGAAGATGTGTGTGTGTGTGTGTGTGTGTGTGAGAGAGAGAGAGAGAGAGAGAGAGAGAGAGGAGGGGTTTATTATAGGAATGGGATAAGAAAGAGGCAAATGGAATTGATAGAAAGGAAGTAGGAGAGGAAAGAATGGTTACTTGAGAGACGACGGGGTGGGGACGGACTCAGAGAGAGGAAGGGCAAGACACAGGGTTACATGAATAGCGTAAGGAAAGAAAAAGGGGGAACACAATAATGCGGCGGGGAAGGAGAGGAAGAACACAAGAATAGGGAGGGGAAGAAGAGAGAGAGAGATAGAAGGGAAACACAAGAATAGGATGGGGAACATGAGAGAAGGGGAACACAAGAACAGGGTGGGGAACGAGAGAGAAGGGGAAGGCAGGGGAAGAAAGAGGGGGAACACAAGAACAGGATGGGGGATGGGAGAGAGGGAACACAGGAATAAGAGAGAAGGGTAACACATGAATAAGATAGGGGAAGAGAAACGGAGAGGGGGAACACAAGAATAGGATAGGGGAAGAGAAAGAGGGGGGGACACGGGTTTGCCCCCCCCCCTAATTATCGCTAGAGCCTTATTGGAACGCCGCACAGGTAATGACTAAAGGGGGACAGGTGAGTGGGTGAGGGGAGAAGCGAGTGAAGTTGGTGTGGGAGGTGAGGGGGGGGAACAGGTATTGAGAGGGGACAGTGAAAGACAGTGAAGAAAGAGGGAAAGAGAGGTAACGGAGGAAAGGGGGAGAGACTGGGAGAATGGAGAGGAAGGGTAGAGAAAGGAAAGTGGGGTAGAGGTGGAAGGAGAGTGGTGGAGAGAAGGAGAAGGGAAGAAGGAAGAAGAGGGAAGTTGAGTAGGGTAGGTGTGTGAGGTAAAGGGAGAATGGAAAGGCGGAGTAGATGTAAAGAAGGGAGAGTGGAAGAGATGAAAAGGAAGTGGAGCGACAGGGATAAGGAGGAAGGAAGGAAGGAGGTTGAAGATTAATGGTAGGAGAACGGGGAAGGATGAATTGACGGAGGGATAGATACGGAGGAAGAGAGAGAGAGAGAGAGAGAGAGAGGGGAGGAAGGAACCTAGTGGGTAATAATAATAGCTCCTGGTAATTCTGTGTGCCACTCTCCACCTCCTGCATTATTTAACGTGACAGGCCACGGTTCGAGTAGTGGCTTGGCTGGTCCCTTTGTTCCCTTACCCTCTTTGAACCCCCCTCTAGACCCCCATGAACCCCCTCTAGACTCCCTTGAACCCCCTCTAGACCTCCATGAACCCCCTCTAGACCCCCATGAACCCCCTCTAGACTCCCTTGAACCCCTCCGCCAGACCTTCTTGAAACCTCCGCTGGACCCCCATGAACCGCCTCTAGACTCTCTTGAACCCCCCACTAGACCCCCTTTGAACCCCTTTTCAGACCCCATTGAACTCCCTTCTAGACCCTCTTGAACTCCCCTCGAGACCCCCATTGAACCCATCTCTAGACCTTCGTGAACCCCCTTTCTACACCTCCTTGAACTCCCCCTGTAGACTCCTTGAACCCCCCATTAAGACCCTCATGAACTCCCCTTTAGACCCTCTTGAATCCCCTCTAGACTCCCTTGAACCCCTCTCTAAGACCTCCCTTGAATCTCTCTCTAGATCCCTTGAACTCCCCTTCTAGACCCCCTTGGACCACCCTCTAGACTACATTGAACCCCCCTCTACACCACATTGAACCCCCCCTGTAGACCACACTGAACCCCCCTCTAGACCTCCTTGGAACTGCGAACCCCCACCCCGCTTTGAACCTCCTTTTGGGACGACCTTCCTAAGCTATTTGAAACCGTCGGGGTGTAGCGAGATTTGAGAGAGAGAGAGAGAGAGAGAGAGAGAGAGAGAGAGAGAGAGAGAGGGGCTAATCATAAACCTTCACTTACCTCTCGCTACAGGTGGTTTCCCAGAAGCTAAAAAAAAAAAAAAAAATCGAGTGTAAGTATGAAAAAATAAGTTTAACACGTCACCGGGTTGAAAGGGTTAAGAATATACAAATTGGACCCTAAGATTTTTTTCCTTCCCTCCCCCCCATAAAAAAAAAAAAAAAAATTAAAGTGGCAGGGAAAGTTGGAGGAAAGTTAAAGTTACAGTAGTGTTCAGAGTTATAGCATTATTTTTCCTCTCAAGAATTTTCAGAAGAGCGTTAAGTATGAGGCGAATTTACAGTCGTGTTCAAGATTTTCATGCCTGTGTATCTTACCAAAGTTGAACTGAGTAACGGGGAAAGTGTTGTGTATAGAATTTATGGATGTTTAATGTATAACTTTTTTTTTTTTATAACATTTGGAGTTACTTGTGAATTTATTTTAGCCATGACCAGACGATATATTCAGTGACTTTACTAGTTGGGATTTTATTTCGACTCGCCAGACGATTTTATTCAGCAGAGAACTCCTGTCAGGTAAAAGGTAAAAAGAAAGAAAGAAAGAAATTACCCATCAAGCAACTCGGACAAATATTCAGTACTGTAGTGTCATTTAAGAGAGCATTGCGTCAACGTAGGCATTTAATTCAACACTTAAAAAATAGAAACAGGTAAAATTTGAAAGCAAGACAAAGGAGTGTATAATATCTTCGGATAAATTAGTAAAGAAATGTATGTAGGATTTGGATCGAGGCCCGAGGAATCAAACGAAAGAAGAAAAAAAGTCAGACAGAATCATTAAATGTAAGATTTAAATGAGGACCTGAAGACAAATACAAACACAGTACAAGCTAACCTACCTGCTAATTACGCCTAAAATATTTTCCAGGCGACTCAGTGTAATAAACATAGTATTTTAACGTTTTCACCTCAGTTATATATTTTTTAAAGCTTATTCGTTCTTCATACAGACAATTTTAGTTTCGGAAAGTTAAATACAATCTGCATTAACCTCCTCACAATCTAACAGTTTAATGTCGCCTCCCAGGCTGAGTGAACTTGTCTTGAGGTAGCATAAATATAACTAGAATTACGTCATTGTGTTCAAGGGGTAATGGAAACTCAAGGATAAAAAAGGTAGATATTATGCAGTTAAATCAGATCACTAACTACATGTAATATTTTCCCCAGGTAGTAGTAGTAGTAGTAGTAGTAGTAGTAGTAAAATAGTGGTAGTAGTAGTAGTTGTGGTAGTAGTAGTAGTAAAATAGTAGTAGTAGTAGTAGTAGTAGTTGTGGTAGTAGTAGTAGTAGTAGTGGTTGCAATCACATATTCCCCAGTTAGTAGTAGTAGTATAGCTGCAGTCACAGGGTCGTCTGAACTTGAACTCAGTGGACTGCAGGCCGAAGCTACCCCTCTCCTGGAGTCCACCGTCCTCCTTTTGGGGGGTAAGGAGGGGACTGAATGATGTTTGCATAACCTGGCAGCCCCACCGCCCGGTCATATCGATGCCACCACGTGAATGCGCCCTTCTTCAGCACCATCCCCCGGTTAAATTAAGCTGGTATAATGTCACTCGTGGTTAAACACAGGATTTTATTGGTGTTTTAAGCTCCGACTTTGCCATCCAGTGGGTCCAGAGATAAAGTCCTGTGTGTGTGTGTGTGTGTGTGTGTGTGTGTGTGTGTGTGTGTGTGTGTGTGTGTGCGCGCGCGTGTGTGCGCGCGCGTTTTAATCCACGATATTTTTTCTAGGCTTTAGTAGGTGCCACTGGTCTAACGCATACTACTTAAGAATTGATAGCCATGTTGCTATTTCGAGGTTTAGAGTGATAGTGAGTTCTTCAGAATTGTCCCTTGAAGAAATAAAGATTGAGCATTATTATAACGAAGTGTAACAATGGAAAATTTAATACGAGTTCTCCAGTAAGATAGTTCGGGTCTAAGATTTTCCCCAAGTAAATCAGTCAATTTACTTTTGATCTACTGAACATTTACATAAATTGATAAATAATATAGTAGAGATAAATAACCTGTCTTCCCACCAGGCTAATTACGTGCAAAATACAAGGTGTCCAGAAAGTACTGCTGGATTTACAGTTATTTATTACGTGTAAACGGCTGAATATATATAGATTTTTTTTTTTTTTATGGTTACTCTTGCAGGCGGAATTAACTGCATCTTAGTGTGTTGGGGCTGGGCCGTTTACCTGCAATAAATTTGTGTAAACTCTACTCTTCATTATGGACAACATTCATTTCCTAGCGAATCAATCTAATATCACTAAATTAAATACTCGTTCCTCACCAAAATAATAAACATTTATGATATTCCGCAAGTGAGTCGGTCTACTCATGGTTAAACAACGGATTCTAATGACGAAGAGTTAAAAGACAGACCTAACACGAATCCTCCAACCTACCTAATTAGTGTAAGTTATTCGTCAGCTTAATCAGTGAAATAAAGTTACTAATAAACAGTGCCTTGTCTAAACGTGGAATTTTAATAGCGTACTCAGGTAAAATTACACACCTATTAGTTCTAGTTCCCCACCAACCCAATTACATGCAAAATATTCAATAGCTTATGTAATTACGTAAAAAAAATAGTTTCTAGTGTTCGTGTAATATCACCACGTAAGATTTTAACGATGTACTCAATAAAAATGCAAACCCAGTACACCTAATACAAGTTCTCCATCTAGTTTATTACGTGCAAAATTTTCCCCAATTGAATCTAATCGCAAGGTACTCAGGTTAAGTGGAGGATTTTAATGGCGCACTCAAGTAAAATTACAAACCCAACACCAGCTCCCCACTAACCTAATTACGTGCAAAATACTCTCTGGGTAGCTTTATGTCATCACGTAAAAGATACTCCCGTGAGTTAGTGTAAGAAAATGTCACTGAACGTAAGATTTTAGTGCCGTACCCAAACAAGCACTCGCACGCACTGACGCACACGCACGCACGCACGCACGCACACACACACACACACACACACACACACACACACACACACACACACACACACACACACACACACACACACACACACACACACACACACACACACACACACACACACACACACACACACCTCCCTACTACACGTCCCCCACCGAGCTAATTATGTGCAAAATATTCCCCCGGGAGGCTTATTGATCACTAGTAGCTCTGCCAGGGCGCCATGCACGTCAGGCGAGCTGCAAGAATGAGCCACTGTTACGGCCCATATATTGCAAGGCGTTGAGGGGCGGCGGGGGCGTCCATGAAGAGTAATAAATGTCTTGGGTAGTCACGACCGCGGTGCTGGGGGAGGCCTGGGGGTTCGCTGGTTTGGGTCGTGGTGATTGTGGTGGTGGTTGGGTGTGGTGGTGGTTTGGGAAGATGGTTGTGGTGGTGACTGGTGGTGGTTCGGGTGGTGGTTGGGCGTGCTGGTGGTGTTGGTTTATGCTTTCCCATTACTTTCACTGTTTGTTTCTTCTGCCATTATGTTGCTTCTTTCGTCATCCTGTTCTTTTGCATGCTTCTTCCCCTCTGATTACCTCGGATGGTCGGGTGTAGTGGTTGGGTATGGTAGTGGTTTGAGAAAATGGTTGTGGTAGTGGTACGGGTCTATGCTCACACCTTTCACTGCTTCTTTCCCCCACATTTTGCCTTCCACCCTCGTAATTTTATTTATGCATGTGCTTCTCTAGTTATGGTACCTCGGATAGTCACGATCGGTGCCGGGTGAGGCCTTGAGGGTTCGTCTGGTTCGCTCTTTGGTTCGGTGGGTTGGTGGGCTTTGTGGGTGTGGATGTGGACAGAGGATAACCAAGCATTTCCATCCTCTTACCACCATATTATTCGTATTTTTCTTCTGTTTATTCGGTTCTTTCGCAGGTTCTGTTGGTGGCTTCAGTGTAGTGTTGGTGTTGTGGCTTGGGAGGATGATAATATTTCCATCCTGTTTCTACCATGCTATTCGTGTTTCTCCTCATTCTGTTTATCGGTTCGTTTGTTGGTTCAGATCAGAGCTTGGGTATGATGGTGGTCTTGGTTGTTGCCTGGGAGATGACACCCCATTTCTACCCCTTCTCCACATTGTTTATATCTGTTTCACCTTCATCATCTTCCACTTCGTTCGCTGATTCCTTTGGTGACTTGAGTGTTATTGTGGTGGTGTTTGTGGATTGGAGGGATGACCACACTCTTCCACCCTCTTTTCATCATGTTATTTGTGTTTCTCTGTGTTCCTGATGGTTCCGGTGGTTGGGGTGGGGGTTTTGGTGTGGTGGTGATGGTTTAGTGTGGTGGTAGTTTTGGAGTGGTGGTAGTTTTGGAGTGGTGGTAGTTTTGGAGTGGTGGTAGTTTTGGAGTGGTGGTAGTTTTGGAGTGGTGGTAGTTTTGGAGTGGTGGTAGTTTGGAGTGGTTAAAGGGGTGAGAGAAGCATACCACACATTACTCTTCTTTTCCATCTTTGTTTCCATCTTCATCCATAGTAATAGCGTCCTTGCGTTTCTCATTCTACCCTCAATCCATCTTCTCTCCTACCACTTTATGTATTTACTTCTTCCGTATGTATCTCTCTAATATTTCATCATTCATTCTCATAACTCTTGTGCGCTTTTTTTTCCCTCCCTTTAGCTCTCTCTCCTTCTTTAATGTCCACCATCCATTCTTCTTTCATTTCCTTCTCCCATCTTCTCTTCGTCCTTCTTTACCTCTCTCCTCCACGTCTCTCCCCAGTTCCCCACTTCTTCCTTCCTCCTTACTTTTTCTTTTTTTTTAGTTTTCTACCTCCTACTCATTTTCTTTATATTCCCTTTCTCCCACCTTTACTCTTCCTTTCTTCCTCATGCTTAGATTGCTTTCTTCCTCCTGCGCTTCTTTCTGCGTTCCTCAACAGTTCTTCCTTCCTCCGACACTTATCTCATCTTTCCAACTTCTTCAATCTTCACTTTCACTTCTCTTATAGTTCCTTCTCCTTAATCTCAGTTCTGTCTTCTCCTGCATTCCTTTCTTTATTTCTGTATCTCTTCAGTATACCCTTCTTCTCTCCGTCCCTTTATACTTTTCTTCTTTCATCTAAGCATCTTTTCTTAACTTCCCTCTAACAATCATCTTTCCTTGCGTCCTCTTACACTTCTCTTCCATCCTTGTCTTCCTCTTCTGCCATCCTCAACTCATTCGTCTCCCGCCTCTTCTTCTGTTTCACCCCTCCTCTTCGGTTTCCCCCATTCCCCCCTTCTTCATCCTTCCTTTCTCTCATCCTTTCTTTCTTCGTCCTTCATCCTTTTGTTCATCCTTCGTCCCTTCCTCCCTCCTTTCTTTTCTCCTTTCCTCCATCCATATGTTCATTTCCTTTACTTTTCCCTCCCTCTTTCTTCCGTCTTCCCTCCAGCATTCCTCGTCTCTTTTTCATCCTTTATTCCCTCCAACCCTCCTTTATCCCCTTTACTTCTCCTTTCCTTCCACTCCAGTACCCTTGTAACATTCACCTTTCCTACCTAATTACCTTTTCCTCCAACCACCCACACGCGCATCTATTATTCACTTCCTCATTTCTTGGTAATTACTCGCTCTGTTCCAGGCATTGCGTCTCTCCATTTCCACTTTCACCAGCGTTACTCACATTTACATACACTCATTTTCCCGGTGTTCTCATCCACTGTGTCTGTCTGCATCTTTTGACACACACACACACACACACACACACACACACACACACACACACACACACACACACACACACACACACACACACACACACACACACACACACACACACACACACACACACACACACACACACACACACACGCACACACACGCACGCACACACACACACACACACACACACACACACACACACACACACACACACACACACAGCCCCACCTACCCACTTCCACCCATCCACGTTTCTCTACAGATTTCCCCACCTTTCAACCTACACCCAACCACAAATACTCCACGTCCAACCTTCCACCATATTTCGCTCCCACCCTTCCACCTCCACTTAAAATCTCTCCACTCATCCACACTTCACTCCACACTCCTCCCTACCTATCCACCCATACCCATTCCCCATTCATTCCACGCTCACTGCACCAATCTATCCCCACCAATCTATCTCCATCAGCACCAGTTCAGCTTGCATCCACACCACCACTCGTCCACATTTCACACCACACTTTTTCCTGTCTATCCATATACACCCATATCTTTCATTCCACACAGACCACACCTTTCTTCCTCCACCAACGCTTCCTCACCACCCATCCACACCTCCACCCCTCCGGATCACGCCCAACACTCATCTGTTTTAGAGAATATTCAGTCATTTGTGTATCTGTCTTATGCCTGAATCCTTATTATTGGAGGGGATGGCCACGAATTAAGCGCCTCTGTTCTACCCTGTCCGGTGCCATCAGACTGCCCTACCTCCAACTCATGCTTCCATCAGTCGCATACCTTTCATCTCATTCTCGGCATCCCCCTCCTCCTCTTTCCTTCCATCACTCTCACATACACTCTTCTTCTCAGTCTCTATCTCGACCTCACACTACCTACATGCCATATACTTCACCTCCTCCTTACACTTCATCCTCGATCTCCCCCTCTCCCCTTCCTTCTCTTCCCTTCCACCACACTCACATACACTCTCCTTCTCAGTCTCTCATCCAGCCATCCACAACAACACTACCGCCACTATTTTGCATACTTTCTCCACCCCAGCAATCATTCCACATACCACGTCTCTTTCTCCCCTGTGTGTGTCCCTTCTAATTTTAATCTCCGCCTCGCTGGATACCACAGTTTATTTTCATTCTCTCCCATGCAAATATCTTCATGTTTATGCTATTCTGTTGTATAATTTTCACCCTTCCTCTCACTACATGCATACCTTTAACATTTCTCTCTCTCTCTCTCTCTCTCTGTGTGTGTGTGTGTGTGTGTGTGTGTGTGTGTGTGTGTGTGTGTGTGTGTCTGTCTGTCTGTCTGTCTCAAGTATTTCAACACACATTGCATTACCCACCATCACATATTGCAGATGTCAAGTATATTAATCATGTAAGCGTATTAATATCCATAATTTTTATCTGTTCAGTCTGTCTATCAGTTCCGTGTATGTTCAGTGTTGTAAGCGTTTTAATAATTATCTCTCAGCTGTGTGTATATTTAGTTATGTAAGCTTATTGATGTCTGTCTGTTAATCTATCCGGCCTATCTATCACTATATATTGTGAAAAAAATCTATCTCATTTTATCCAGTGTATATAAATGTCTTTCTCAGTCTATCCACTCTATCAACTGTGTGTATATGTGGCTGTGTACGTGTATTAATGTCCGTCTGTTTATCTATCCAGTCTATCTGTCAGGCGTATGTATGAATTTAGTATATTTTATGTTTGTATATTCAGCATTTCCTAAGCATAGCCTTCTCAGTACAGTGTGTCTTTATGCCTAGACTATTATGCCTAACCCTTCGAAAGTCTCTCTCTCTCTCTCTCTCTCTTACACACACACACACACACACACACACACACACACACACACACACACACACACACACACACACACAACGTCCTGTGATTTTCACTTGGGTTCGAATGATGATGATGATGATGATGATGATGATTGTTTCTTCTGGTATTTTTGCTAACAATTGTCTTTCTTCTGTTTCAGGTAAGGAAGCCATCTTGACTACACCTTCAAGAACACTGTTTTAGGAGGCCAGGGAAAACGCTAAGAACTTAAGTTATCAGTGCATCCTTAGTTTTGTTTTATATTATCTATACTATGTCCACTTTTTCTTGGCCTAAAATTACCGTCTCATCGTCTTGTTTGCTAAGCTTTAACAAGAGATTAACACTAGATTATGGTGCTAGTCACGAAGAAGTGTGATAGGAGGCCAGGGAATGAACTCAGACTTTCAGTTAAGTCATTGCATCCCTAGTTATGCTTTATGTTGTGTTTACTCCGTCCAAGTTTTTCTTGGCCTAAAGTTTCCGTCTCATCGCCTTGAGTTGAAAGCTGTAACAAGAGTGTAACATTAGATGAGGTTGCTGTTCACGAAGAAGTGGTATGGACGGAATACAGAGGAGTAGTGATGCTCTATTGTGTCACTGAGTTAGGGGAAAGAAGTTGCCAAAGAGCGAAACTCTCCGCCTGATTAAGCAGGACGACCGTCCTAGTTGCTGATGTTATTTACACTTGCAAATTCAGTTTTAGGATCAGTCAGACTGTGAGATAGAATTTTTTTCCCCTGAGTCTCCAGTCGCCCAACAGTATAGTTAGGAACCTGCATGTAACTTTGTTCTGAGTCGTCTTCTCGTAATGGGTGAGATAATTATGAACAAAAATGGATTAATGACCTTGATCCAGTCTTATAAAGGCATTAATCTAGCTTTTTCTTTCTTCTTTGTTATTAAGTCGAGCACAACGTCTCCCCATATTATCTTCGTTCACCCAGCGGTAGAGCTGGGGTCGTTGGTGCTGGTTTGACTGGTGGGGGTCGTCTTCTAGGGGTTGATTGTGACTTAGAAAAAATGGATTGCCTATCAGAAAAAAAGTAACTTGTATGTTATAATGACCTTTGTGCAGTGGATAGATAGAAATCTAACCTTTCCTTCCATCCTTCGACGTGTTAGTAAGTTCCACAACATTTCTGGTGTTTCCTTGTCAGTTATGGGTGGATATATATATATATATATATATATATATATATATATATATATATATATATATATATATATATATATATATACACACACACTCACGAGTATATATATATATATATATATATATATATATATATATATATATATATATTCCACGTGACGGAACTTTTCCATTCCCATTGCTTCAATACCAAGTTGTTATATGAAATTCGATGAGCCGTAGTCATGAAGTGCGGATGAGTCTCCTTGGTTACTACTCAGTACAAACCTCCAATCTTACTACACTTGGCCATCAGCTGAGCTGAAAGGGGTTGAGAATATTTTGTCAAGTTGTAGCAAATGCGCTGTAGTGTGGACGTTTTCATTCTTTCTTTCCTTTTCTTTCTTTCTCTCTGTCTGTCTTTCTTTCTTTGTCTACCTGTCTGTATGTCTGTCTTCCGATCTTTCATTCTTTCTTTCGTTCCTTCCTTCATTCTTGTCTCCTCCTGTACGAGAGGCCTGTCTTTAGCTACAGTAAGTAAAGTTGCCTGGAGGTTGCAAAAATTATACAAAAAGGTATTTATTTGAAGAGGTCAGTGAAGACTGTTGTTATATTTTTCAATCTCATCTTAACCCTTTCATTCACAGACTCCAATTAAGTCATTAAATACCATCCTGTACAATGCACCATGATGCACATCGTGTCAAACAAAGGAGGACACAAGTTTCCCGCAGATGTGTGTCATATTTTGGTACGTTTTTAAACCCGATTCGTGTCATGGTGTGCTTGACAGGTTGTTAAACAATCTAACGACTCAAACCATCTGTGCCTGAGAGAGGTAAATGTCAGGACCAACTTGCATAGCCCCGGGCTCCTACGCAACTCGTGGGGCAACATAGGATTGGATGATGGATGGATGGATAGTACATAAGAGAGTCCTTTCTTGTGCCGAGTACAAATGGTCTGGATATACGAGTATATAGTAAGGAGCATAAATGGTCTGAATGTGTATAGTAAGGAATATAAGCGGTCAGAATATATTTTGTAAGGAGTCTAAATGGTCAGGATATATATTGTAAGATGTGTAAATGGTCTGGATGTATATTGTAAGGAGTATAAATGGTCAAGATATATATTGTAAGGAGTATAAATGGTCAAGATATATATTGTAAGGAGTATAAATGGTCAAGATATATATATTGTAAGGAGTAAAAATGGTCTGGATGTGTATAGTAAGGAGTATAAATGGTCTGGATATATATATAAAGGAGAAGGCAAAATGGATTATATAACTCTGAAAAATTAGCGTTTATCCTTTATCCTCCTGGGGTTACTAGAGGTCTTTCCTATGCCAGGTAAAATCATCTCAGGGTGGAAAGACTAAAGCAGAACATACCGTGATATGCCATCGTGCTGAAAGTCTTAATTATCTGGTGTACTGCATACTTATACTCTTTTACGCAGGTTTTTCGTCCTTCCTACATCCTGTCAGCTTCATAACCGTCCATCTGCATTTCCACTTTTTCTTCCCTTATTTCATTTTATACATATCTGGTGAACTATGGCCTTGTTCTGTATTATGTATTTTTTTCTTACACATTTTTTGCATCCTATCTATTTTACACCGTCATCGTTGTTTACCTCCACTTTTTTCATTATACCACACGTTACGTATCTTTTACAGCATCCCGGCTCTCTCCGTTTCCCCATCACAAATTCTTTACATGTATCATCTGTTTCTTCTGTATTTTTATGTTTATCGTATCTTTACATGGTTCACTTGGACTTCTACATGTTGTTTTTAGTCGTCACTCATAAGAAATTCTTCACCCAAATTCACCTTCAGTAGCGTATCGTGTCTGCTGAATCCTTGTATCATATTCCATTCATTTTGCCCTAAGTATTTTCTGTATCCAGTCTGCTCAGTTCACTTCCTCCTGCCTGTGTTTTCCTTCATTCTTCACTCATTAAACGTATATATGTTGTATTTAATCTGTTTTCGTAACGTATTTTCCTTATAAATTTCATCTGTTTACATTGCCCATGTGTACAAAAATTATATATATATATTTCTTGATACTTTACCCATTTCACATTTCTGTATATAAATTTAGTCTGTTTTGCACCATGGATTTCTACTGACACTATATATTTTCCTTCATGATTTGCCTATAGCACAGTTCCGTATATGTATATTTCACCAGCGTCACGCCCTGAATTTAAACTAACATTATTTACATTCCTCTGTGTTCTGTCCATTATACGTTCCTATATATATATTATCTATATTACATTTGCCTCTTATTTCCATTTCTAACCATTTAATATAGGCTATAGTATGCTTCCTCCCATTTTCACCCATTTCCCTCTGCATAATATTCTCCTTGTATCACATCTATTTTCCACCATCCATTTGCAGTAGAACTATTTTTTCCCTATTTTTTTTCCCCTTATGCTTCGCCCATTAAACATCTGGTGTATAGCAGCTCCACACATTTACTAATTTCAACCCCCTTCCTGCCCAACTCCCCCTCTTCACTTAATATTCTATCATTTTTTCCCGGCTCGCCCTTGTCATATGCATTTTCCCCCCTTTCCGCCTCTCTCCAAACCTACCCACCCCTCTCCACTTCCCCCACCCCCTCTCCACCACACTGTCCTACCGCTTCATCCCCCTTCCCCAACCCTTTTCCCTCTACTTCGCTTTGCTCCTGTTCTATTATTCTCTCTCTCTCTCTCTCTCTCTCTCTCTCTCTCTCTCTCTCTCTCCCTCACATATCATCCTCCATCCATCTCTCCTGACATTTCTCCCTCTCCTTCGCCCTCTCTTTCCTCTCATTTTCCCCTTCTTCCCATTTCCATATTCCCTACTGTCCCTCTTCACTCATTCCATTATTTTTCCTCGCTTGCTGAGGGTCCTATATATTTTAGCCCATCTCTCTCTCTCTCTCTCTCTCTCTCTCTCTCTCTCTCTCTCTCTCTCTCTCTCTCTCTCTCTCTCTCTCTCTCTCTCTCTCTCTCTAATATTCATACTCCCCTCCCCCTTTTCGCTCATATTCCATTATTTTTCCTGGCTTGTCCTGTGTCTACTGTATTTAACCCTCTTGCCTCTCTCCACAATTTATATCAGTTTGGTGTAGGGCAGCAACATCATGGTCATTGTCATCATCATCATCATGAAACGTAATAGCTAAAATAATTTTGGTCGGATTTGGATCAAACTTGGTGTATGAGTAAAGGATCGCCCAAGAGTGTGACTAATTGAATATGAAAAAATTCTTGCGTCATTTCAATTTAAATATTTCTTTATCCTGTGTAGACTAAATTGTGTGGAAGGACTCAGATTAAAGCAGGGTTAAAAAAATACAATATTCGGTTTTCAGAACAATCAGGCGTATTTCAGAGTCACAGGAAAAGGCCAGAGGTCAAGGTTACTGGTCAAACTCAGCTAAGACATTTTTTAATCTGATCTGAACTTGTGCTGGTGGAAGGGTTGAAGGTTAGGCGAGAAGGAAGTCGTTCGATTTTCAAAGTAATACGTCGAAGATCAAGGTCGCAGGACAAGGTTTAATATTCGGCCTTTAAACCATCTGATGTGGCGCGGTGGTTGCATTCTCTGGGTGCTGTGTGTGTGTGTGTGTGTGTGTGTGTGTGTGTGTAATTCACCGGGTCGGTCAGGATCACTTGATGGTCGTGATGGTCAGCTTTTTACCCTCCCGGAAGGGAGCTGAGAGCTCATATAGTCCGATCTAAGGGCAAGGCTGTGACCTTCACACACGCACACCCCCGTCCCCTTGCTCAAGGGGGACAGTAACCACCCACTTCGTCAGTGAAACTTTTTGCAACCTGAGCGAGGCGCGAATTCCCGTCCACCAGTTGGCAAGCGGGAACGTTACCACTGCACCAGCGAGCGGTGTGTGTGTGTGTGTGTGTGTGTGTGTGTGTGTGTGTGTGTGTGTGTGTGTGTTTATAATCCCATCGATAGATAAATTTAACAACCATCGAAACATGACAGCCCTGTTTTGGTCTGGCAACCAAATAAAAGAGCTCAGTTAATTTTCCAAAAGATTGCCACTCATTCACCCATTTATATTTAAGAGCTTTCAATAATTTCCCATCTACAGCATGTATTTTCACCATCTTCCGCATTCCTTGTCGATCTGTTATGTGCATTCTATATCCACACCAATGAAGACAGCATACAACTTCTTTCCTTTCTTTACATATTTTTCCACTGTACATGTTACCGCGACTGTCTGGTCTACAGCACACACACACACACACACACACACACACACAGATCTTGTTCCTCACCTTGCATCTCCTTGGTTTTCTCCCTAGCTCTGTCGACATTATCCAGCCATATATCTTCCCCACTACACTAAGAACATAATTACCCTCATGATTGCCACGCACTGCTCTTTTTCCATTTCTCTTTGTACAGGGGAACTATTAAATCTGGAACATGAAGGTCACGTTCATGTTTCGATCTTTTCATATTAAGGAACTAGCTTTAAAGGCGTAGAAGCTTTTTGTTGGTGTCATTGTTTTTAGTGAAGAAGTTAACCTCTTTAATCCGATTACTTTTTTCTTTATATTCTAGCTATTTACAGACAATTGTATTCTGTTTAAGAGACTTTTGTAACTGGAGGGGTTAGATTTAGCCATCATTAACCCCGTCACTACATGCGATCTCCCCAAAGCGTGAAGGAAATCGTCAGGATATGCCAAAAATGAATTAGCAAAACACGTCATCGTAGTGAAGGAGTTGAAGCCATGATCTTGACTTTGAAAACCACACACCTCTCTCGTTCACGCACTTTATACATTAACATGGCCCAGACTTGTATTTTGCTGCTTTTTTCACGCAGCTCAGTGACAGAAGAGAACAGTAGTGGGACTCTACATCCTTCTTATAGCACATCTTTGTGACCATACGCTTTGACTCTAACTTGGCCAAACACAGCCATCTCTGCGTCTTGGATGCTGAGTTGTAACAATAGATTAACACTAGAATGTGATGCCTGTCACAAAGAAGTACTATGAAAAGAATGTAGAGACTAAGTCATTTTCGTCATTTTTGCCACGGAACTACATAATATAACCTATGAATGGACGAAAATCTAGGTCAAGAGAAGACAGAAGACCTACAGAGCTCTTACCAAGGCCTAGCCATTTGGGTGAGGTAGCATAGCGCTTGACTTGGAGGCTGCATGCAGGACCTCAATCAGGGCTGCCAACGTTAGGTAGTCATCGGTCACAATTAATTCACTTTGATACTAATTAATTCGTAGGCTTATATAGCGACACGATATTAGATAAATGTTGATAGGAAATTTATTGTTTAATTTAAGATGACTGGAAAGCCAGAAATATCGTGAAAGCTGGAATAGTTAAGTGTGAAGGGAAGTGTTGTCGGCCATGGTTTTTGCGCAGGTGGTTCTGTGCACGTCCGTCAGGTAACCACTATATAGTTGCAAGACTTCAGAAGCCCCTGGAGGATATGCACGGAGGTATTCTTAGTATTTTGTGATTTCTACGTGCATTGCGATTATCCATGAGTGTTTTCTGTGCCCTTCCGTGCCCGTAAGAATGCGGAGAGGACGGAGAGAGAGGAAGAGGAGGCGAAGAAGAGGAAACTGGGAGGAAATTAGAAGAGGAAAGAGACCCGGAGACTTCACTGAGGTAAGAACTGGACGCCAGCATTATTCATTAGCCAGCGCTAATTCCTGTTGATACTACGCAGGCTAGTACAGTAACACGATATTAGAGAAAGGTTTATTTGTATTATGGTGTGTTAGTAAGAAAACTGGAAAGCCTAAGTAGCGTGAAAACAGATTTAGCTAAGTGTCTCGGGAAGGGGGGGCGGCCATGTTGTCTACGCAGGTGGTTCGCCCGTGTCCGCTGCGTAAATACCAGGGAGGTCCACGCGAATGTGTTGTTAACATTCAGTGATTTTTTACGTGGTTCGTGATTATCCTTGAGCTTTTTTCCGTGCGTCTGCGTGTCGGTGAGAATGCGGAGAGGACGGGGGGAGAAAAAGGGGGTTCGAGGAGGAGGAAACACCGAGAAAATGAAAAGGAGAACGAGAGACGAGAGGTGAGCATGGGTGGCGGTACTTTCATTGAGCACGTTAGACCTAGGACATCTGGATATTTTATCCTTGCTATATCCAGACTTTTATTTATATCTTTGAGAGGATTTTCGAATGAGGGGAGGAGAGAAGACAGGAATAGCTTAATTATCTCCCTTTACTATCCGTGTTAGAGAGGGTCATCTTCTCGTGGTGGCACCGATACACCTGGGTGATGGAGCTCCCTGGTTACACGAACGTCCCTTAGCAACTACCCTGTCCCTTAAAAGGAGAATCGTGAGCTGCTGGAGGAGGGTAATTACCGCCTGCAGTCCGGCGGGTTCGTTTCAGATGAACCGGGGGCTACAATAGCCACTACTACTACTATTGCTGCTGCTGCTGTTGCTGCCGCTGCCGCTGCCGGTGGTGGTGGTGGTGGTGCTGGTGCTCGTGCTCGTGCTGCTGTAGCAATAATAGTTTTAGCAGTTGTACAGCAGGAGAAGGTGCTGAAGAGGGGCGTCTTTGCACGGTAGCACTTTCATATGGGCGGCTCCCCTACCTGGTCATGCAAACGCCCCTAACTCTCTCCCTGTCCGTTGGGAGAGAGATGGTGGACGGCTGGATGGGGCACCTTCAACAAGCACTCTACTAGGTTCACGTTTCAGATGAACGTCGGACTTCTCCTCCTTTTGAGTCCAGGGTTGCTGCCATGTTGAATCTGGTGGGGAGGGTAGAGCGTTCCGCCCCTCGCCTATCGGCTCATAGTCTCCAATCTCATATGTCCCTACTTAAGGGTTAGGTGTGTAAGATTTGAAAATGACCCAAGCCGTCAAGTCTGGGTGATACTTGGCTGTAGATGGTTAAGCCCAGTTAGTGACCACGGGTGTAGCTGCAGCACTCGATGATGCTCAGTCATTTTTTTTTTTTAATCACCTTGTTCGTTGATCATAATACTCATTAATTTTTTCTGCTACGTTAAATCTATTTCTTTTCCGTATTTTATTTTCCTCCAACACATGTATAAGTTTCCTTCATTTGTTCCACGCTGTCTGACTCAAGTAACGAGACATTAAAAGAAGTGTTTTATCCACCAGATATGGTCACTGGAACTGAAGTTCATTGCCCTCATTTTCTCATATACAGGACAGCATGAAATAAGATTAAATCTCTGGGCAAGGCATTGTTAGGGATTTTTAAGTATCTTCCTGAAGTCTGGTGAATACATTGCGAAAAAGTCGGTTCATTTGTGACAATAATCTAGTTGTGACTGTGTTTATGCTTCGCAAGTTTTACATACTTTTCCGATAAATTAGGGAGATAATTGTTTTCATGACTATACAAATCCACACATATTGTAATCCTTAGAACTTAATCGACTCCATCTTCCATTCATCCAAACATTCCCTTCCTTACTTCATACCTACTGTTTTCCTATCTTCCCTCTCTTGACCTCCATTCTCTAACTCTCCCCCTCCTCCCCACCTCCACCCTTCTCTTTCCACATAACCTCTCTCCATCTATTCTTTCCCTTTTCGCCTCATTCTCTATCCTCCTTTCCATCGTCTCTCCACTAGCCCTCCTTTCTCCATCATAATTTTCCCCCATCCCTTCCTCTCTCGACCTCAATTTCCTTCATCAGTCCCCTTCTCATCTCTCTTCCTACTCCCACTTTTCTTTGTCCACCTCTTCTCTTAATCCTCATTCCTCCCTCTCGTCTTCCCTCTTGCGACCCCCCACCTCCCTCCCTCCCTTCTCTTGACTCTCCACATCTCTCCATTTCTCCACTACTCCTCTCTTCCTCTTCCGTATCCCCTCACCTTCTCCCTACACCATTTTCTGATCCCCATCCTTTATCCCCTCCACACCACACCCTATCATCTGTCCGCACTCTCTGGATCTGGTCTGTCTCTCCCTGGTCAATCTCTCCTCCTTCCAGTCTCTATCCACCTCACCCCCACACCACCAAAACTCCTGTATTCAGGATCTTAATTTAGTCTGGTTCCGTTCCTGACCTCCCCACCTTCATTCCTCACCCCCTTTTACTCCCTCACCCGACTCCTCTCAGGCTGCCTCTGTCCAATTTTCTCGTCACTTTCTATCCTCCTTCGACATATTTTATCCTCCCTTTCATCTTATCTTTCCCTCCATTTTGATCCCCTTTCCCTCACCCTTCCTCTCACATTCCTGCAGCTTGTCCCGTTCAGTATTCTCTCTACACATGTTCCCGCTTCTCCCTCTGTTCCTCCTTTCTTCCAATTTCTTTAGCTTCTGTGTAATTTCTTATTACCAGTTCCACGTTGACACATTCTATCCTGCTTCTCTATCCCTCCCTCCCCTCGCCTTCTCACGGGTTGCCCCATCCAATTTTCCCCCTTTTCCCGCCCCTCACTGACATATTCTATCCTTTCCCCTTGTTTTCTGCTCCCAACCCTTCCCATCTTCCTCGTGCGCCTCACAATACCGACATTATACCGCCCTCATTTTTTTCTTATTTTCAGTTTTGCATTACTTGCTATCCCTCTTCGACACATTCTATCCTCTCCCTTCATCCTTTTATTTTCCTCCCACTATCTCGTAGCTTGCTATGATCAGAGTCTGCTTACTATTCAACCCGCATTGACACATTCTATCCTTCCCTACATCCCCCTCCTCTCCCGTCCCCTCCTTTCCCTTGTTCCCCTTCCTTCCCTTTAGCTCCCATTTCCCCACTCTTCCTCCCTCCCCCATCCCTTCCTTCCTTCCCCCTCACCTCCCTCCCTTCCTTACTGACCTACCTAACTCACACAGCACCGACCATCCCATCATCTCGCATCTTGGGCCCAATTTCATGTTACCTCTCATCAGAATTCCCTCCCTATCCCCCTTCATTTCCTTCCTTCACCTTCATTTCTACTCTTCAGTTCCTTCCTCCACCTTCTTTTCTACTCATCATTTACCTCCCCCACTTTCTTTTCTACTCTTCATTTTCTTCCTCCATTTTTTTACCCTTCATTTGCATCCTCCACCTTCTTTTCTACGCTTCATTTCCTTCCTCCACCTTCATTCCTACTCTTCATTTCCTTCCTCCACCTTCTTTTCTACGCTTCATTTCCTTCCTCCACCTTCTTTTCTACGCTTCATTTCCTTCCTCCACCTTCATTCCTACTCTTCATTTCCTTCCTCCACCTTCTTTTCTACGCTTCATTTCCTTCCTCCACCTTCTTTTCTACGCTTCATTTCCTTCCTCCACCTTCTTTTCTACGCTTCATTTCCTTCCTCCACCTTCTTTTCTACGCTTCATTTCCTTCCTCCACCTTCTTTTCTACGCTTCATTTCCTTCCTCCACCTTCTTTTCTACTCTTCATTTCCTTCCTCCACCTTCTTTTCTACTCTTCATTTCCTTCCTCCACCTTCTTTTCTACGCTTCATTTCCTTCCTCCACCTTCTTTTCTACGCTTCATTTCCTTCCTCCACCTTCTTTTCTACTCTTCATTTCCTTCCTCCACCTTCTTTTCTACTCTTCATTTCCTTTCTCCACCTTCTTTTCTACTCTTCATTTCCTTTCTCCACATTCTTTTCGTACTCTTCATTTCCTTCCTCCACCTTCTTTTCTATGCATCATTTCCTTCCTCCACCTCCTTCTCTTCATTTCCTTCCTTCACCGTCATTTCTGCGCGTCATTTCCTTCCTTCACCTTCTTTTCTACTCATTTCCTTCCTCCACCTACATTTCCACTCTTCATTTCCTTCCTCCACCTTCTTTTCGTGTGAGTTTTAGCATGTTTCCTCGACAAACCCATCCACCTCACCTGTCGATCTGCCTCTTGTAACTCCCTTATGCAAGACGATTTTTCAAGCCATTTAGACTTTCCCCGAGGTTTAGGGGTTAAGGCAGAATCAAACCCCCCCCCCCTCATTATTTATTCTACTTAGCACCAGACGTTTTACTACCCTGATTTCCTAGCATCGTTTTCTTTGCGACTTATTTAGCGTACATGGGATTGACATTCTCCCCTGTGCTGTTTATGGCTTTAATATAGACATAGTTTGTATCAGTAACACGAAAGAGGATATAGGGGTGTTAATATACAGAATGAATCGCTCAGGAGGAGGTGTTAAGAAATCGCCAGTCACCCACAATACGACCCATAGTTCAGCCAAGGAAAGACGTCATTGTAGTGAGGTGGAGGAAGGAAGGGGGTCGATTCCCAGTGGGCGACCCGGCATCAAGAACAACCCCAGTGATTTCAGGCAGGCGGACACTCCAGGTTAGAGCCCGGATTCACAGTGACCTCAGGTAGACGGACACTCCAGCTTAGAGCCCGAATTCACAAGCAGACTCTAGATTAACTCCCTGCCCTAGATTTATTTTCACAGGAAGTACAAGGCATCAGGGAAAATTCACCAGTTTCCTCCTCGTAACTCGTATTTTTTTTTTTTTTTGCAAGAAGTACAAGGCACCAGGGAAAAATCAGAACTTTCTTCCTCGTAACTCGGATTATTTGTGCAGGAAGTACGAGGGATATGGGGAAAAAAAAAAAAACACCTCGTAATTCGTATTATTTTTTGCAGGAAGTACAAAAGATATGGGAAATAATCAGCACTTTCCTCCTTATAACTCGGATTATGTTTTGCAGGAAGTACGAGGGATATGGGAAAAATCACCTCTTTCCTCCTCGTAACTAGGATTATTTTTGCAGGAAGTACGAGGCACCAGGGAAAAATCACCACTTTCCTCCTTGTAATTCGTATTATATTTTGCAGGAAGTACAAGGGATATAGGAAAGATCACCTCTTCCTCCGCGTAACTCGTATTATTTTTGCAGGAAGTACAAAGGACCAGGGAAAAATCAGCACTTTCCTCCTCGTAACTCGTATTACTTTTTGCAGGAAGTACGAGGGATATGGGAAAAATCAGCACTTTCCTCTTCGTAACTCGTTTTATGTTTTGCAGGAAGTACAAGCGACATAGAATCGGTAGTTTTCTATCGTGGCCGTCCTTCCTGCAGATAAATCAGTAAAGTTAATGAATAAATTACATAAATAAATCAGTAATAAATAAATCTGAGCTAAGAAAGAAGAAAATAAATATGCAAATGAGTAAACTGCATCAATAAATAAATCAGTAAATAAATAAATAAACAAATCTTAGCTAAGGAATAAGAAAAGTTAATAAATAAATCTGCAATTGAATAAACTGCATAAATAAATAAATAAATCAGTAAATAAATGAATAAATCTTAGCTAAGGAAGATGAAAATAAACCAGTCTCACTTAAGAAAGAAGAATTTTACCGTAAGATCGTGAATTCCATACCAGTGTTGCGTAAATAATCTTGCAGCTTTTCCACGCTCCGCTAGTGACAAGGATAGCTTAGGAAAATGATAATCACGCTGCGACTCCAAAGAGAGAGAGAGAGAGAGAGAGAGAGAAAATAGGTGTAGTAAATTCTCAAGCAGGGTAACACTACACTCCTTACTCACTGAATTTATAAAGTTTTTAGTGCTAGTTAGATTTATAAAGTTTCAAGAGTTGGGTTTATAATGTTTCTAGAGTTGGCTTTATAAAGTTTAGAGTTGGATTTGTAGTTTCTATTGCTAGATTTATAAAGTTTCTAGAGGTGGATTTATAAAGATTCTAGAGTGGATTTATAAAGTTTCTAGAGCTGGATTTATAAAGAGTCTAGAGCTTAAACCCTCACACGATTAGGATAACCCTTAACTAGCCAGATTTTATTCTGCTGAGAGTAAGTGAAGGAGCCTTAGAGTCATTAGTTTCACCTTTATTCCTCTCATGGTCGGAGCAACTCTAGTATTTTATTCCAAGTAACGCTAGACGATTTTATTTGTTTATTCATTTATTTATTTTTTTTACAGATGAACAGAGGAACGGAAAAAAGCTAAAAAAAAAAAAAACTATTCCATACTCCATGTTACAGGTGTCCATTCATAAAAAACCTACAGTATAACAGACTTAAACTGCTCTAGGTGGAAGTTTAGCCGTAGCGGGAAGGATAATATTGAAGGATATATATAATCCCTCCAGCGTAAAAAAATCTATCGACCGGAGTAAAATCGTCCGGTAACAACAAGTGAAGTTCATGAAAAAATGGAAAAAGAAAAAAAGTTGCCAGACCGTATCACTGTTTTAAAGTGTAAGATAAAACTGTATCACATCATCTATACTCTTTTAACATTTACTTGGCCTAAACTCCATCTTAAATACTATGTTGTAACACTAGAATTAGTAGCAGAATGTAATGCTAGTCATGAAAAAGTGCCATGGAGAAGTTGCAGAACCGTATCATTGTATTATTATGCCACTGAGTTATTTATTTATTTTTTTTATGTAAGGAAGAAGAAATGAAAGATCAGGAGCCCGCAAGAGTGTTCCCTCCAAAAAAGAATAAAAACAAAATACAGACATCCAAATTCAAGATACATGAAAGAAGCTGCAAATGGACGAAATTCGAGCCAAGTTAAAGTGAAGGAAGTATAGTCGAAACGCAAGACCGATTCCTTCCTCTGGTCTTTTTTTTTTTTTTTTTTTCTTTCCTTTTTTCCGGCCTCCCTTACCTTCGTTTTTACCTGCCTTTTTTCCTGTCATTTTTTTTGTTTACCATCCTTTTTCCTGCCTGTTTCCTCAGCCGTTTTTCCTGTCATTTTCCCAGTCCTTTTTCCTGTCTTGTTCCAGCCTTATTTCCCTGCCTTTTTTCCTGGCAAGTGTCCCGGGCCCAGAGTTCCTTAAGCAAGTGTTCGGCAGCGTAAGATATGGGCTAAAAATGTGTGATGTGTGTGTGCCTGCAGTCATGAGCGGAAATAGCCAGTGTGTGTGTGTGTGTGTGTGTGTGTGTGTGTGTGTGTGTGTGTGTCGCACTGGATTTGAGGAATGTATTCTAGGGGCAGTATTTCAGGGGTCGTGTTCTAGGGTCTGTGTTCTGGGGGCCGTGTTTTAGGGGTTGTGTTCTGGGGGCCGTGTTTTAGGGGTTGTGTTCTGGGGGCCGTGTTTTAGGGGTTGTGTTCTGGGGGCCGTGTTTTAGGGGTTGTGTTCTGGGGGCCGTGTTTTAGGGGTTGTGTTCTGGGGGCCGTGTTTTAGGGGTTGTGTTCTGGGGGTCGTGTTTTAGGGGTTGTGTTCTGGGGTCCGTGTTTTAGAGGTTGTGTTCTGGGGTCCGTGTTATAGGGGTTGTGTTCTGGGGTCCGTGTTTTAGTGGTTGTGTTCTGGGGGCGGAGTTTTAGGGGTTGTGTTCTGGGGGCCGTGTTTTAGGGGTTGTGTTGTGGGGGCCGGTTTTTTTGGGGTTGTATTCTTGGGGCTGTGTTTTATGGGTTGTGTTGTGGGGGCCGTGTTTTAGGGGTTGTGTTCTGGGGACCGTGTTTTAAGGGCTGTGTTCTGGGGTTCGTGTTCTAGGGGCGGTATTCTAAGAGGGATGTTGATGCGTTGAAAATATGAATCACACAAGAGAATATTAATGTCTTTATTACGGTGATGTCGTTTTAGATGCGGGATAATTTCTGTAGGAGTGGCCTGACCGTCTATCTCACACTAAAGAGTTTCAGACACCAGATGCTCTCTACCGTAGACCTTACCGAAGCCACATCTCACCTCACCATCACACCACATGACATCTCCCTACCGCACCACACCAGCCTCTCACACCACACTGGCCTTTCACACCACACCACGTAACATCTTCCTACCTCATCGCACCACACCACACCAGCCTTTCACACCACACCTTATAAAATCTTTCTCCCTCACCACACCACACCAAGGGCACTAAACAATGGGCCCTGAAGCTCCCGTATCTAGTCCCTTTTTACTTGTTTTATTTCAGTTTATCAAGTCGATTTTTCTCTAGTCATGAAAGCTCTTAGTAGTGAAGGGGTTAATGAAGGCATACATAACAATCTTTTAAAATCCCCCACAAGCTGAATAAAATTGTCTAGTCGTAGAATGAATAAAATAAAAAAGGTTGTATCCGTATTGAAGAGCTTATAGAGTAATTAGCAAAATAAATGGCTATGGAAAAGGTGCTAAGAAGTCTCCGTTTCATTGGCGTATTTTCTGTTTTATCTGTGTTATCTCCAGACGGTTTTATACAGCTGGGGGGATTCTTTTTTTTTTTTTTTTTTTTTTTTTTTAGAGAGAGAGAGAGAGAGAGAGAGAGAGAGAGGTTTAGATACAGCCTTCATTAACCCCTTCATAACTCTTGATCCTCCCTAACCAGAATTTAATCATCTGTTATAGTAGGAACAATAATATATAAATGATACACCTGGGTTGAAGGAGTGAAGGTGTTACAAGATAAATCGCCATGGAAGAAGTGCCACGAGGTCCATTGAAAGGTGATGTTTGTGCCTGTCGACTGCACGTAGGACAGCAACGCAGAATAGCAGTTTTAATCAAGCCCCAGGCTTCCTTTAGAACATGAATCGAAGTTACATTCAGTTTCTAATGCTTAGCTACACCACACGCCTCCTACTCTTCTCAGAATGATCTCTCTTACTCTGTTAATCCAAATCATTTTACTCTAATTTGATATAACCTTATCTAACTTAACCTGATATAACCTCATCTTAAAATAGCAACTTAACCTAACCCTGAAAAAGCTATCCTAACCGAATATAAATTAACCTAATCTCATCCTAAAATAGTTTCATAAACCGAACCTAGACACTTCAGGGGAAAAAATAAAAAAATGCCAATATCGACTACGGTTTATACATTTGCGATGGATCAGAGAATCAACATGAATATGGCCTTTCGAAGACACCGGCAGACGAGTCGGCTATAATAGGAAGAAGACGCCTAGATATGCTCGAGACCTTGAAAATAATCTTAGAGGTCCCGTTTATTATCCCCTTTTCCTTGGGAGCAATTAAGGGGTCATTTAGGATTCGGAGATCCTCTAAATAATATTCCGGTAGTCTAATTGCTGTCTAAGTAACTCGGGGGTAAATAATCCTTGTAAGAGTACGTCTGTGAAGGCGCTGGTTGTTTACTACTAGCGGTGTTGGTGGTGGGAGGAGCCAGTTGATCCAGCCCACCAATGAGCCCAGAAGCTAAAGTCTGACTCGTACCAAACTTGCCATGTGTCGCTAGCCGGGACCTCTACCCCTTCTAGTTTTCCATATTTCTAGCTTTCCTTCACTAGTTTGTACTTAGATACCCTCACTTTCGGTCCATTTAGAAGCTAGATATGTTCCTCTATGATGACCAAGTGAGTAGATGAGGTAGTTTTGAGGGAATGAAGGACAGAGTGGAGGTTCCCCGGTCGGCGCTAATCCCCACAAGGAGGCAAAGGTCAAGATTTCTGCATTCTACCGTGTTTTGCATGTCGCCGGAACAGAGACATAGCGATACACATTACGTGAAGATCTGGACATGTGTGCTTGTACCGGAGCGTGTGTGTGTGTACGTGTAACTGCTAGGGAAGAAGAAAACTGTCATAAATCCTTCGTTCATCGGGGTTCCTCCTCCCCAACCCTCCCTCCCCCCACTTTACCTTACTCCCCCTCCCCTTGCCCGCTGGTCTCCCTCCCCCTTCCCCCTATAGCCGCGGGCGGAGTGAAGATCAGGGTGTGCCTAATACCTCAAACGTGTGGATTAAAACCAATTTTTCTCCTCGTTCGTTCGCATATTTACGAGAACTTACATGAAATACGAGGGACCGGCAGATAAAACACCCCTAATAAAATAAAATTGCGTCCAGGGATATTCCGGCGTGGCTCAAAAAATGTGTGAAGTATCGGGATCGTAGGGCCATATACTGGTTGGTCAGGGGATTTTCTTAGCACCTCTTCCCCTGCGATTTATTCTAAATGTTACACCTCAGTATCCTCCCTGTATGGTACCAGTGTAAAGTATGTTGATGTCGTAAAGGTACCGATGGCTTGCAGGAGAGTATGAAGGTGTATTTTCCAGTGGTAGGTCCTTCGAAGTCTCCCATCCTCCCTTCTCCTCGAGAATACGGCGCCGTGTGTGCGAGCGTCGGACAAAAACCGGGCTTGGGTGCTGGCAGGGTCAGTCGTCAGTGAGCTCTGAGCCAGCCCCGCGAGCGTATCTACGGCACTTTGCTCGGGAGATTCACCCAAAGTTTGGTCACTTTTCCTTCGCAGGAGTGTGTATATGCCCGTGGATCTACTCGAGTTGCTTGATCAGTGAATAGTTGGATGTATTTATGAAAGCCTCGTGGAGTCCTGTGATGTAGTCTGTGTGGAAAATCAGACGGAGAGTGAAAAAAGTTTTGGGAGTGTGAGGCGGTGTTGGTGTGCATCTCGGCTACTCTGCCGCGGGGGCTGGAAAAGCGCTGAAAGTGATCGTAGTAGTGTTCGAAGCTCTTTTTTCCAGTAGTGTCTGTGTTTTTGTAGTGAGCGACTGTGCACCCCAAAAGGAGAGGATTTATCCCTATTTTTGGATACCTACAGACATGGATCTCTTTGTTGTGAAGGTAAGGAAGAGTTGAATTAAGAGTTTGACCACATTAGTTTCTTTTAGTTAGTTACCCACGCGGTGAATTTTAAAAAAGGATTAGACAGAAGCGACAAAAACACTCCCCGATTCCCCTCCAAGTTCTGTGCGTGAGAGTGATGATAAAAGCTTAAATTCTGTCGTGTTTTGGAGTCGTTAAGTGATGTGCTCGGAACTATCAGCTAATTGCCGCCTATTATGAGTGACTGTTTTTAGTACGGGAGGGGCCGTTTTAAAGTCCCCAGATTGTGTGGTGTTTTGCAGTGCTGAATTTTTGCTAAAATTAGGTAGCGACTTTTTTAAGTGTGACCCCAAATTTTGACTAAGTATTGGGAGTATTGGAAGACTGATGGAGAATAAGGGATTACTTTTTAACAGCTAGAACAAGTATTAAAAGTTAATGTAAAATGGAACTTATATAGTGGGTTTATTGATTCATTTTTAGGTATTTTTCAGTCATTAGGCGAATCTGTTGCCTTGTGCGTGATTGTCTGTCGGAACGGATTGAGGTAGATAACATTGGACTGTTGAGAGAAGTAACAAAAATTGGACAAGATTGGCTCTGTTTGAATGTATTGCCGGTGCGTTTTCGATTATTAAGCAGAATCTGTTACTCGTATGTGTGTTCCTGGGTCAAAGTAATAGGTGAACATGTTAACTTGTTTTACGATGGACACAGTTAAGGTGAACGTAGGCTACTGATCTTCATACCCACTGGAGTGAGTAAAATGTGCGGTAGGTTCGTCTGCATTTTCATCTCTTGGATTTGTTCTCATGTAGGATCCTCGATGGAAAAAGGATAAAGTTGATGCAGTGAACCATAGATCGGTAGAAGACCAAAATGGCTTTGGATGAATGTGTGTGCGAGTCGACTATAGAGGCGTATCTTCTTGAATCCAGCCAAATCCTTTTTACTTGGATGTGTCCTCGTTTGAAACAGGATGTTGTGATAATATTAGGATGTAGGAAAGCTTAGCAAAAAAAAAAAAAAAAAAAAAAAAAAAAAGAAAATGGACTAGGGGAAAAATAATGTGTAAGATTCGTATACCCTTTTTTTTTTTTTTTCTTGAACAAGATTGGGTAAGAGTCGTTTACTTTTTTTTTTTTTTTTTTTACTGACCGCTCTAAACTTTGTGTGTGGTCCGGTGTCAAAACAAGATAAGGTGGACCAAGAATCGGTCTGTTTGGCTGCAATTACACCCGCTCGTTAACGATAAGGACCGATAAAACAGCAGCCAGCGAGCGAGGTTGGAGCGGCATGTGGTGTTCGTCGCTCCCTGGCCCGCCTCGTAGTGTCGTAGGCTGGCTTGGTGTGGTTGTGGTTCGTGTGTTGTGAGACTCCGGCGCGCTCACTAAAATGCATCCACGCAACTCTCAAGCTCTTACACAATAATTACTCGATTTTTTTAAAAGATTGCTAGTAAATTGCAGATTGAATAACCACTTGTGACTCAATACGATAATTACTTTGTAATTACTTTCTTGAGAATAGTGCAATGATGTTCGAAGGAAATACACAAGAGCCTATTGATTTTTATAGTGTGACGGTACTACATTTCCCCTCGACTTGAATTATCTTCTGGTATAATGTTGTTACTACCTTCGCGTAACTCACTCTCATTCCATTTTTAATACCCTATATATCTAGTAGGCCTGTTTTATCGGCTGTAGCCACCACGATTTCCATCATTACTTCCTATTCTGTTCCTATTTCTCCCTTTTCAGTACTCAAATGCATTCGCACCATTCCATTGCATTGCCCTACACATATCTTTCAGCTTCGGGGGAAAAAAAAGACATCTTTGGGAAAACGTAAAACCTAAAATTGTGATGTCGTGCTGTATTAGAAAGTTTTATTATTTATTTATATAATGCGACAGCAGCTATAATGGAGCGCGATTTCTGCTACTCACTGCAGTCCATATGCACATCCAGTTTTTAAATACCGGTACGTTTGCTTATGGTCAGCTTAGGTATGACTAGAGGGAGGCAGGGGACTGAAAGGTGGTGTGAAGATGATACAAGAAGACTGAAGGTACGATAATATTATCCAACATTGTCGCAAATTCTGACGGTAGCACACATTTTCGAGACAATAACAGTAACTAGTATTTTAACATCAGTGGAATACATTTATTTTTACCATTTGACTGAACACCAAAGACAAAGGTTTCTTTTTTTCTTTTTTTTTTTTTTACATGATGTGGTTTACCGGAACATACATTTTTATAATATACTGCAAATAGGTTAGGTCAGGTTCGGTAAACTGTGTGCTGTACGGTAAAGTGTCCCGTTAGGCCACCTCCTGCCCGGTAGACTGCATACTGTAATAGCACCCACGTTACAGTATTTTTTTTTTTTTTTTTTTTTTTTTGCCCTGTTTTGATTTTTAAAGATTTTTGTGATAAAGCTTAGTACGATGTTGATAAGGCTTTGTACGATGTTGATAAGGCTTAGTACGATGTTGTATTTTGTATTATTCACGTAAATGCTTGGACAGAAATCAGAGGAATTTACATGGTTATTTTTTAGACTTTTAAAAGGTTCGCTCCAACATAAATCAAATAAATTTACTTTTTTTTTTTTTTTTTTTTTTTTAAGATGCTTCGTCAGAACTCACACGAACCAACTTTTTTATTTTTTTTCAGATTCTTACAATACGTGAATTAATAACTGAATACAGCAGCTTTCATAATAATTGCTTCAGTGCGAATGACTACAGCGGTTTTGGTTCATGTGTCTTATTCTGTGTGGCTATGAGATTTCGTTTCGGTAGCACTTGTTCTCTATAATTTATTTTGCTTATTGCACCTTCATCTTCTCGTATGAGTCTAGTTTTAATGTCGACACAAGTTTCCATCAGTAACATAGCTTCAAGAGGCTGTTGAGATGTGCGGTAATGTAAATAAATCGCCAAAGAAGAGGTGTTTCGGAATCTCCATGACGACTTCGACCACGACCCTGTGTGAGATCAGTGCACCCTCACGTCAATGTTTCCATGCTCCCCATACACACCAAGTATTTTTGTTTTTTTATTTTTATTTTTTATTTTTTCGCTACGAATCCAATTTTTTCACTACGAAGCTGTTTTTTTGTGATGTTCTTACTGCGATACTTCAAGTTGGCTTTATGCAATCTTAGTGACCCTGTCGTAATGAAAGGGTTAGAAACTATCCTCATTAATCTCGTTCACTATTTAAAGTCTCTTCCAAATAGTAAAAACTCAGGTAATAGATAAACAGGGATATATGGTGTGTAATAGATAAGCAAGTATATACGGTGTATAACCAGTCGTACGTCTTCGGCCAAAGAGGGTTAAACTAATCTGAGGATATTGTACATTTTTCAGTTTAATTTGACGAAATATTGTCATCTCTTCGTCTTGAATGTTGAACTGATACAACAGACTAACACTGGAATAAGGTGCTAGTCACGAAGAAGTGCTGTGAAAGGGATGTAGAACCATAGTATTACTCCTTTCTGTCACACTGTTACGTGACACAAGCTTCAAAAGGACGAAAATGTGGGGCCAAGTTAACGTGAAAGAACAATATCCTTTACGAACTAGGGAAGAGGGACGCCTTGACGTGGTGGCACTAAGGTAACTGGAGTTGCTGTTTATTATACAATCGTCCTTCACTTCCCTCCCTATCCCCCGAGAGAAGGATGGTGGACTGCAGGAGAAAAGACGCTTCAGCCTGCAGTCCACTGGGTTGACGTTAGGATGAGACTAGAGCCACAACTTCAGTCCAGTGCCTTCTCGTAGTGTCAGAGTTGTGATTGTTGTGGTTTGTTGTGATTGTTTTGGTTTGTTGTGATTGTTGTGGTTTGTGTGGTAATGGTTGTGGTTTGTGTGGTGATGGTTGTGGTGTGTGTGGTGATGGTTGTGGTGTGTGTGGTGATGGTTGTGGTGTGTGTGGTGATGGTTGTGGTTTGTGTGGTGATGGTTGTGGTGTGTGTGGTGATGGTTGTGGTTTGTGTGGTGATGGTTGTGGTTTGTGTCGCAATGGTAGTGGTTTGTGTGTGTGCCTGGCGCGCTCTTACGTAAATGCTCCCGCGTAGTTCAGTGTAAGTATATGAGTTTTTAAGACCTTGGTGATTTAATGGACTGAAACTGATCGCCTAAAATACGGTCCTATTTTTTTTTTTTTTTACCGTTTTGTAGTTACGTAAATGCGTTGATGTAACTCACATGAACTTGTAGATATTTTTCATTTTTATTCTATGTATTTTTTTACTTGTGACTTAATCAGTGGGATTTGATCAAGTTAATGGCGTGTTTTTCATTGTACTTTTGTTTTTGTTTTGACTCGTGTCCCGCTCACAGACAGAATTATTATTATTATTATTATTATTATTATAAGAGTTGGGAGTCAGTGAGTTGAATCAGTAAATACGATGGATAGATGGACTAAACTGAAGACTTGGGATAATTTTTTTTTAACCTGTTGTTGTTGTTGCTATTGTTGTTGTTGTTGTTACTGCAGTCCCAGGCTCATCTGGACGTGAATCCAGTGGGCTGCCATTTCAACCAGTCGCCCCCAGAGGTCTTTTGTTGACGTTATGCAGAGGGATTGTCTGTGCTTTGATAGTGTGGTGCGTGAGGTGTGTTTGTGTGTGTGTGTGTGTGTGTGTGTGTGTGGTGGCGAATTACAGTTGGAACAGTGTACTGGTAGGATGGAAAAGCGAATCATGGTAGATACGCGAGGTGAAATTTAAGACCTTCTGTTTCGGCTGGTCGAATTTAGCTCATGATTCGTAGTAGTTAAACCCCATTAATACCAAAAAATAAATATTCGAAAAGCTGAAAGACCCAAATGCAACTCACAGTAGAGGAGATGATTTTTTAGATGTGGTAGTTCGGTAGTATGAGTTTCATTATTCATAGTAGATTGCCCCATGAATAGCAAAAATATATATTAGTGACGTGTTGGTTTGATGATTCGAGATTGGCCCATGATTAGAAAAACCCCCACTAATAGCAAAAATTTACTCGAGTGACCACCAAACGATGTGCAGCTCATGGGGCGACCGCTTAGAGCTAGTAAAGGAGTTAGGAGCCATCGCCATTAATGCATTGGAGGTGACGCATGCAAGATTGATGGGCTACGGTTAACTCTTGGGAAATTAATGGGCTGGAGGTAAGACGGGGTAATTTATCGAACTGAAATTGTCTCCTGCACGGTTCATGGATTGGCGATAACCCCTTCATCATCGCGAGGAGGTTATCTAAGTGTTATTCTTCTTGCTACCTGGCCACATCATTTAGAAGTTAAGGTTATTGAAGGTTATATCTCTTCCCTTCGGTTTGAAATAGTTCTAATAATGGAATAAATAGTCTACTATCAGTGAAAATAAAATCAAAATGGCGTCCCGGGGCTGTGGATAGGATTGACTCAGGATGATTGTCAGACTTAAAATATTTCCCAACTCAGGCGAATAACATCGTTTGGCGTCAGCGGGAATAATAACACTAGAGTTGTCCCGACCTTGAGATGATTAAAGGTGACTCTAGACTTAGAGGATCTAGTGACTCACTTTTAAGATTCTGTCACTCACTGTTGGCTGAATGAAATGATCGGGCATGACCTTGAAAAATGTTAGTGACTAGGCGTATAATATATAACTTTTTTCTCACTTAACATCTTCACAGTGATAGTTATTAAGTAAACTGAATAATAAAAGCTGAATAACTAGTAAAGAAAAACGTCATCACATACTAGAATAAATAAAAATAAAGAGCGTCATCAAAGCGAAAGATCTCCATGTAAAGCTAAGTAGAATCGTTGACTGTAGCAGAAATTAATAAAGCACTGAATCTTACTGTATAGCTTAATGAAGACTTTAATATTGTATAATTTAATAAAACACCAGATCGTACTGTATAAATTAACGAAGACCGTAATACTGTACAGGTTAACGAAGACTTTACCTGTCACTGCTAAAGATAACCCATAATATGAATAAAAATGGTTGATGGTGGGCAGCGTAAAATAGAGACGACTTGGAAGGGAATTGGTTGACAGAGACGAGATATAACCTTCACCACGAAAGGTCCTACTAAGAAAATGGTTGACGGGAGTAAGATGAACGAGTTATGGCGCTGGAAGTGTTGATAAAGGAAGCGGTACATAGGAATCTTTAGGCGAACGTTTCCGATATATGAGAGAGAGAGAGAGAGAGAGAGAGAGAGAGTAACAAGAAGGGGTCGTCTGTCTCTCGATACATAGGAATCTTTAGGCGAACGGTACCGATATGAGAGAGAGAGACCAACAAGAAGGGGTCATTTCTCTCTCTCTCTCTCTCTCTCTCTCTCTCTCTCTCTCTCTCTCTCTCTCTCTCTCTCTCTTTATGATGATGGCAAGGGAAGCAACAGGTAAGAGGGACGCGATTGGCTGTCTGCTGTCGTGCATGTCGCGGATAACAGCAACAGCACCTCAGTACCTTGGCATTTATATCACGTTGTAATTCTGATGTTTACATAGGAGAGACATTTGATAAGGTTGAGGTCTGGCTGTGTTTATATTGTGCTATTTGTTTGCACGAGGGTTGGAGAGGTTGATGATGATGATGGTAGTGGTGGTGGTGATGATGATGATGATTTATAGACTATGTGGGGAGGGGAAGGAAGTCTGAATGATGGTGATGATGATGTTTGTGGGGTGGGAAAGGATGGTGATGATGATGATGATGATGATGATGATGATGATGCTTATATGTGGAGTGGGAAAGATGATGATGATGATGATGATGGTGTTTATATGTGAGGTGGGAAAGGATGATGATGATGATGATAAATGTATGTGCATTGCCAGACACCTTAATCCCGTAAGGGGTGGCCACAAACAAATAGCCTCCATGTCACCCTGTCCTCCCCCAGCTCACACCCCCCCTCTCTAATATACCTCTACACTGCATACCTCCATCTCATCCTCGATCTCCCCCTCCCTCCACCTCACTAACATAGACTCTTCTCGTTAGTCTCTCGCTCTCCATCCTCTCTACATGGCCAAACCACCTCAGTGTGGTGAGATGAGAAAGGGAGGTCTGGATGATGATGATATATAGGTCTTAATAGATCGTGCTGAATCTCCTAACTTACGGAACTACTCATTATCACATAATTCACTGCTACCAGAATATTAAACACGTAATTTCGTTCTATACTGGAATGAAAATGTAATGAATTAATACTTGCAGATATTTATTTTGGTGCCTGATCAATGTTCCTCTGAAATATTTATCACTGCTAACACAATTTGTAGATTTTTGCATTTATTTGTCGTAAGATACATTTGATTTTATTATTATTATTATTATTATTGTTGTTGTTATCATTTTATTATTATTATTGTTATTATTATTATTATTATTATTATTATTATTATTATTATTGCAAATTTAATTAGCCTGTGTTTTAAGGAAAGTGTTTATGAGTTCATATTAAAATTTAATACAAGATTATCCATAAATAGCGCTCCACAAGAAACACGTGGCAGTATCATGTGTGGTAAGGGGACGGCTCAGTCGGCTGGTGTGGGCATGGGTGTGGCAGTGGGAGTGGGAAACGAATAAATGATGCAGGGTAGAGACTAATAACACTTATGGAGCCGTCCCCACAATACCCAAGATATCATCCCGTGGAGTGGAAGTGGAGCGTTATGTATGGACCACCCTCTTTGTCTTCATCATAACACTAGGCTACAGTAGGATACATTGTGTGTGTGTGTCGTATTTTTTTGTATATACATTTAATGCATCGTTTTTCCTTTGACCAGCTTTATCCTTTTATTATATGTACCGGTATGTCCAACTCTAATGCAGGAGTTAACCGCTACTCTGTCCTTCATGTAGCAACAGGTCAACCCTGGAACTGTTTTCCTCTGTCCGTGTTTCCTACTGCCTATGACCTCCAGTCTTTCAAACGCAGTGTGTCCAGGTATCCCGAAATGAACGGATCTTGAATTTGGCTTTCTGTTATATATATATATATATATATATATATATATATATATATATATATATATATATATATATATATATATATATATATATATGTAAAATGCATATAAAAAAGTGTATTATAATTTACGATATACATATGTATACGACAAGTCGTAGAAACCAACACCTATGCCTCTATATCGTTAAAAACATCGATATAGCGTCGTTAAGCATGAAGTAAAGTCTTAGTATGCATGATATTGATTTGGAAGCGTTTGAGATTTTCCTGTGAATAATATTAGGCCCCAGTAATACCTTCGTATTTGCATTTATAGCCCGTATCGTAAAGCATATCGTAATATAGTGTATAATTTGAAGGAAGTTATTATGCAAAAATATTTACACTGAAGTGTATCAGTCTGTGAATAATTTTAGGCTACATTTGAGATTCATTGGAAAGGAGAGAGAGAGAGAGAGAGAGAGAGAGAGAGAGAGAGAGAGACGGGTATGTATATCTAGGGAGAGACAGACGCACAGACAGACAGAAGAAAACAAAAAGGACATGCATGAATGTTGACTGAAATGCGATAGATCTTCCTCTGAATAACATTAGAGAGAGAGAGAGAGAGAGAGAGAGAGAGAGAGAGAGAATAACAATACAGCAACATCCGTGTTTCGTTCACCTCTAAATATCGTAAAACACATTGTACTTTTGTTTTCTGAATATGGATTGTCAAAATGAATATGCATTTCATTATTAACCGGATGTCATATTTCAGGCCTTCCTCGTAACCCCTTCACCCTGAGGTCTTTTCAATTTTTATTGCCGTACTTACTGATATATATATATATATATATATATATATATATATATATATATGTAATTTTAGGAGACACCTCTTGTAATGTGCTGGTATGGTTTAATATCATCATCATCACCCCTCTCCCATTCCAATGTGGGGTGAGGTAGGGTCCAGAGAGTCGGACAAAATATTGATAGAATGAAGACTAATCAGAACTTTCCCAGTTGAATGAGCCACACTCCCACTCACTCACCATTCAAGCCCCCGGAATCCTAGCTCCACCTGATAAGTCAAAAAACATTCCGCGCATAGCTTCACACTCACAGTATTAAACATTAACTTTATTTCACCCATCCTGTTCAGAAAGTTTGCCGGGCATTGAATAAAATCGTCAGGAAATACCAAGAAATATCTAATAAATCCGTCCTAAGATCGAAGAGGTCGTCCCCAGGTTTATCTGAAACGTGAACCGGGTGGACTGAAGGCTTAAGTTGCCCTCATCTTGCAGTCCACCATCCTCCTTTCCGTGGACAGGGAATTAGTCGAGGAACATTTTTATAACCAGGCAGTTCAACCATCATTGTCACCACAGGAAGGCGTCCGTTTCCCGCAGTTAATTGATCGTAGAACACACCAACACCGCATTCACAGTTCACTGGGGCGTATTTCGTAATCAGTATTGCATTTCTGTAATAAGAAAGGATGGAGTAGAGAGGCTTATGTGAGAGGAGGGTGTAAGTTCGGGGAAGGGCAGCGAAATGGCAAGGGACAGGGCGACATGGAGGCGATTTGTTTTTGGCCACCCCTTACGGGATTGAGGCGTCAGGCTGTAGATAGATAACTAGATAGTATGGAGCTGCATCTAGGCTACGTACGGATGTTGATTTTGAAGCTGTTGTAGGTGTTGCCCTGAATGACACGGCAGTAGATTGGAGTTGGGTAGTAGTGTGCGTGTGTGTGTGTGTGTGTGTGTGTGTGTGTGTGCGTGTGCGTGTGCGTGCGTGTGTGTGTGTGTGTTGAGAAAGAATGGATGAACATTTTTGGACCAGTGTTAATAGATCTTCCTTCTTCTAAATGACGTTAGGTTTTAGTAATGTATTTTCTACCGTTAATTTATAAACATTTAGGCTCCTGTGACTCAAGCATCTGAATAAAATCGTCTGGCATGTGGTGAAATACGACACTATACCGATTTTCCGACCTAGGGAGGGTTTATCGGGACATTATCAACCGTTCTCAGATTGGACTGAATAAAATCGTCTGACGTTTGCTAGAGTTGTACCAAAAATTCATGACATCTCTGTTAATAAGAGATTATTTAATTATTCATACCTATGAATGATAATAAAGCCGTAATTATGTTTTCCGATGAATAACAATGAAGTAACCCCAATTTTCCAACTTCATTTGCCATTTACCTATATTATCGATAATTCAATGCAATTTAATATTAAAAGAGAGAGATTATACCTGTATATTTATGACCTACGTATGAAGATATTTTTGAAGCGTTGGTAACACTGTGTTCTCATCGGTTAAGCAGGCTCCCTAGCGCCTTTTCCTTAGCGATTTATTTGCCATACTGCACTGTTATCGTTCCCGTTTATTCAAGGAAACATTATGTAGTTCAGTAAATCGTGGAACCCATTGCAATTTTCTGTTTAATGAGAAAGCTTTTATTTATACGCACGAATATTAATGTTGATCCGATATTGACACCATACTAATAACTAATAACTACTGTCAATAACAAATTTCATACATTATTTGGCTATATTTCGGGAGATGCGTATCAGTTTTTATTTTAATGGGACGAATCTTTTTTTTTATATGCAGGATTAATAATACTGATGCGTTAATCATTCGCCCTCAGAATTACGATATGCGAAACTATCGATAGGGAATAATGATGATGATGATGAAGATAATAATAATAATAATAATAATAATAATAATGATAAAATACCTGTAATAATAATACTGAATCGATATTGACACGGTACTAATAACGATGAACTACAGCACAGTATCGGTTACACACTTCTTTATTTGGCTGTGTGTGTGTGTGTGTGTGTGTGTGTGTGTGTGTGTGTGTGTGTGTGGTATTTTAGTGGACGGAATCAGTATTAATTCGTACGATAAAGAGTTACGGTGCGTCATTAGGTTCTGAATACCTGTAGGCGACAGTACCTGTGACATATCGTACCTCTATAAGCTCTACCGGTACATAATACGGTGCAGTTTGTCTATATCAGTGGTAGAGGAAAGACTATCATCATCATCATCATCATCATCATCATCGTCAGATACGGTACGCATGATTTATAATTTCGATGCGTAAGTAATAAATAAATCTGCATACGGTAACGCTAGACTGTAGTATCGATATCATATAGGCCTAACGAAATACAGAGCAGCTTTGGAAGGGTCGAGGGGAAACACGAATGGATATTTAGTTTGAAGTCCATTCACTCTGATGACACATTTGTTATTTATTATTATTATTATTATCACCGACGATATACGGTAGGTTAGTGTTATTATTATTTTTATTATTATTATTATTATTATTACCACCAGACGATTTTAGCTCTGGAGAGATAGATTTAGCTTTCATTAACCCCTTTACCACCAGAGGCTAAGCTAAATGAAATCTTCTGTGGGTAGCCATGATAAAATTTAAGGTAACCTGAAGAAGTTAAATTAAAAGTTGAATTAAAAGATGTCAGCCTAAGTTGAATTTAGAGCGACAGTGCAATAACCAGAGTAAATATCTAGGGTTGATAATCTCGGCGGTAAAGGAAGCTCCCTAACACCTCTTCCTTACCGAATTATTTTTGGATATGGCTGACTAATATCATTCGTATGTTATTTATTCAGAATATGGTGATATTAGAATGATTCAAGTATAGTAGGCAGAATAAATCGCATAGGAAGATGTGTTAGAGAGCGGTACGTAAATGACAGCGGGATGTGTTCTTGGTGACGTAAGCAGCCTCGTAGCTCCTGTGCCTTTGCTATTTATTTTGCATGTTACACTGTGGTCTCGCCGGTTAAGTAAGCTCCCGAACACCTTTTCCTGAGCGATTTCTTTTACATATTACAAGTCGCATGTTACACCTTGGCCTGTATTCTCGTCGGTTAAGGAAGTTTCGCAACATATTTTCCTAAGCGATTTATTTTGCTTATTACACCTTGCATGTTATATACGCCTCCCATATTCCCGTTGGTTAAGGAAGCTCCATGACACCTTTTTCTTAAGCGATTTATTTTGTTTATTAAACCTTGCATATCTTTTCCCGTATTCTCGTCGATTAGAGAAGTTCCGTAACAACCTTTCGTAAGCGATTTATTTTGATTATTACACGTTGCTTTCCTGTTTTATGTTATATAAATCCATCAAAGACCACCATACCCGGCATGAATAACGTACAAAAGGATATTTACCAGCCCTGTCCAAAAATAAATCGCCGAGGAATAGGTGTTAGGGAGCTTCCGTAATCAACATCGTCCTGTAAGTTGAGGCAAAGTATGTCGGAACTAGGTATACGTAAATTGCAAGGAGCCTGACAGAGAATATCATGGGTGTAAAATGCAAGATAAATCGCAAAGAGAGCGGTGATGCGAAGAGTCCTGGGTCACATTAAGTACTGTCCTGGATCAGTTGGCTTAAATGATAGAATTCTTTGACGACCATTTTATAGCGTAAATTATAGTACATTAAGTTTTGTTGTTAAATATCATAGAAAGTAATCTGTATAGACGAATGTTGGATTTTAAAGTGCTATAGTCCTTTTATGCAAACTTGGCCCAGATTTTTCGTTCTTGTGCAGCTCATTTCACGTAGCTCAGCGGCAGAAGACACTACTACCACGGCTCTACATCCTTTCCACAGCACTTCTTCGCGACTGGCACCATATTTGAGGCTTAATCTATTGCCACAACTCAGCATTCAAGATGGAGGGGGGGAGGGAGCAATTTTAGGCCAAATCAGAGTAAAATGAGTACAGTAAATGCTGCCTTCTTATCGATTTAGGCTCAGTTGCATCTTTATCATGCCATTTTACATCAAGATAATGCCTTTATTCTCGTCATTGGAGCTCCCTAGCACCTTTTCGTGTGCGATTTATTTTGCGTATTTCACCATGGCCCGTATTCTCGTGGTTAAGGAAGCCGTAACACCTTTTCTAGAACGATTAATTTTCCTTATTACACTTTTCATACCACACCTTGACCCGTATTCTCGTCAGTTAAGGAAGCTCCCTAACGCCTTTTCCCTACCAGTTTATTTTTGCATACAGCTCACCAAAAATTCGTTGTGTTTAAGTTTGCCTTCCATGTTGGTGTTTAAAAGATCAAAACAAAATTCATGAGAACAATAAGGCTTACCGGTAGTTTGGAAGATAAATCGCTCAGGAATAGGTGTTAGGGAGCTTTCTTAACCAACGATGGAAGCCGAAGATGAGATGGAGGGGTGGAGTGGATAGGTAGCTATATGAGAGAGGGGGGTGTGAGCTGGGAGCAGGGCAGTGAAATGGCGTTGAACTGGGCGACATGGAGGCGATTTGTTTATGGCCACCCCTTACGGGATTGAGGTGTATGGCAATAGACAGATAGAATTAATAACACTATCTCTTTTGCATGGTGTTTTTGCAAGCGGTATTGGTATTAAAAAAGATACCGTATAGCCATCCGTATAAAATAATTTCGTTTCGTTTCCAATCCGTATAAAATAATTTCGATTCGTTTGTAAAGACTCCAGGGTGCTGGTATGCGTCGGCCTTGGATCACCTAATAGCGGCTGTTCACGCTGCTCGATCTCTAGCAGCCTGTCTGTTCAGTCCTTTGACTCTTAGGTCACATGTGGGAGAGTATTTAGGTGTATTATGCAAAATCGAGAGAGAGAGAGAGAGAGGCGGTTGTCAATACTTTTTTTTCCTAGTAATTTCACGATAATGTTCTCAGGTATGTTTTATTGCACAGTTTGTCGATAATAACCACAACATAAATTACATATCAGTACGACACGGGGGGAATCATTAAGGTGCATTGTGCAAAATAAATCGCTAAGGAACGGTTACTAGAGTGCCTCCTACGCACGCGAAAATGCAGTAGCTAACACATTTCCTATTCCGTTAGATGTCGTAACGTAGAAGATATTGTTATTTTGAGCGTGGAAATGTAGCCTTATGTATGCGATCGAATATCTGTTTTTTAACCTTTAGTCATGGAGTTTTCTGTAATATATCTGTACCCCATTTTGTATTTTATTTTATATTTTAGGTAGAGTGTAATTTTGTTTATAGTAACTGGAAGTAGTTGTGAATTTTCCTTTAATATTACAGTACGGCACTTCTATACCTGTGCCACCTTTTGTAATTTAGGTTTTTTTAAGTAACGTTGTGTAATTTTGCAAACGTAAGAAGATTTATATATAGGGCTTCTTACGCATGGATATTAATGCTGAACCGCTAGTAACACAAGCCTACTAAAATACAGTAACATCCTATTTTCCAGTCAAATTAATAGGTCTACCGTAGCCTAAAATACGTCGTAGCGTATTTAAAAAGAGAAGAACTTTATATTTACCCCGAGTATTTACTTACACTGACAACACTTGACGGACCCACCTCAAACACTACTGTACACGCCCTTGAGAATAACTGTACAATCCACTCAGTATTGTACAGGTATGGTAGAGGTGAGATCAATATTTCTTTTTGCAGCAAGGAAATCATCAAAACCCAGTTAAATTTTGCTAAACTAGGCGTAATAATTTTTTGGAATCTCGTTTCATGCGTAAAAAATTCCTCAGGTGCAAGGTAAATGGAATCACTGACCGGGTATATTGCCATTTTGTTTTTAATTATGGAAGCTCTCGTTTATTTTGCCATTTTGTTTTTAATTATGGCAGCTCTCGTTTATTTTGCCATTTTGTTTTTGATATATAGTCCTCATTTATTGCCATTTGTTTTTACTTTTGGAAACCCTTGTTTATTTTTTGTTTTTAATTAGGGATGCCCTCATTTATTTTGTAATGTTGTCTTAGTTTTGGAAGCCATTAACTTTATTTTGTTTGTAATTATGGATGCCCTCATTTATATTGTCCTGTAGTTTTTAATTATGAAAGCCATCATTAACTAATTTTGTTTTTTTATTATGGAAGTCTTCATGTATTTTGTAATATTGTCTTAATTATGGAAGCCATCATTAACTATTTTGTTTTTGATTATTGAAGCCCTCGTGTATTTTGTAATTTTGTTTTAATTCTAGAAGCCATTATTAACTTTATTTTGTTTTGATTATGGAAGCCCTCATTTATTTTGTTTTTAATTATAGAAGCCCTCATTTATTTTGTCGTATTGTTTTTAATTATGGAAGCCCTTATTTCTTTTTGCAATAGTACCTTGAGTCCTTAGTAGCTGCCATATTTCTTCTGCTGAACGATTGAGTGATAATGTGATAGCTTGTGGGAGAGTCGGTGAAGAAGTTTCGGCCTGCAACGTGTAAGTCTCGAGTTAATTTCCCAAGTCGAACACGATTTCTTGGGGCAGCTTATCTTAACCCACCTATTTGCACCCGGAACTGAAATAGGGACCTGGGTTGTAAATTGACGGTTGTGTGTTGTAGTCTGGAGTAAGCGGGAGATATGTAGTTTACGCAGTATAGTTTACACGAATATTAGGGGAATTTAAACGTTATCTATTGGTGTCTAATCGTACCTGATATAGAGTGGGGACAAAAATTCTGTTAATGTTTTCCCCATTCTCATCATTTTAATCAGCTGGCTAATGTTCCTAAAGTTTGAGAGGCTTGAGTTCTCTTTACCCATAGAAAATTCTCTTTGTAATGTTGAAGCGGGGAAGAAAGTGACGAACATGCTTTAAAGGTGAAGTAGGCGGTGGACTAGCAGGCGAATTTTTACGTCATAGTTTATAATCTATGGTAACTATTTTCATTTTTAATAGGAGACGGGCTTGGTGGCAGTACATGCATTTTTACCACATGGGTCTTTATTTATTTATTTATTTACAAATGCCGGTAGCTGTCTGTTTATTCACAATTTTGCACATCTGTGTTAGCCGATAGTGTTAGATTATCGAGCAGGCATTTAATCAAGCATCTTTATGTAGCTACGGAGGGATTGCATTTAAATATCTCTAACTAGGATTTTTTTTTAATATCCCTTCTCTCCAGACGATTTTATTAAGCGGAGGATAGATTTTACGAACTAATGAGGTTATAATTAGCCTTCATAAACCCTCTCAGTAAAAGAACTCTCTCATTTGGGACAGATTAAATCGTCTTGAAGAAGCAGGAAGAAAATAAACAAGAAATCATGCTGAAGGTGTTGTCATTGAGTTATGTTTATTATTATATATTTATTATTATATATTTATTATTATTATTATTATTATTGTTATTATTATTATTTCACTCATCTTATATGTCAGGGCGAACTGCCTAGCACCGGGCTCCTATGCTGCTCATGGGGAACGTATGATGGATGGATGGATTATTATTATTATTATTATTATTATTATTATTATTATTATTATTATTATTGTGTTGTTGTTGTTGTTGTTGGTGGTGGTGGTGGTGTTGTTGGTGTTTGTTGTTGAGGATGGTGTTGTTATTGTTGCCAATTAAGAAGTCGTCGTCGTTATTATTATTATTACTATTATTATTATTATTATTATTGTTGTTGTTATTATTACCGGGTATTATTATTATTATTATTATTGTTATTGTTATTATTATTACTATTATTATTATTATTATTATCATTTATTTATTTTTCACACCTTGTCTCCTATGACTCAGGTAAATAAAATCGTTTAAGGTTAAAGACAATACTAGAGTTGCCTTTCCCATGAGTGAGTAAATTACTGCGTATACCATCCCATTACGTACAATGTTTGAGGCAGTTAAAAACACAGTATACACATCTTTTTCTTTTTAATACAGAAAAAATGGTGTAGATTTAGTGCATTTTTTTCGGGTGTAGAGAACTAGCGTTAGTCTTTATGTAATATGAAAGAGGGTATTTTTTATGCAGGAAAATTTTGTATCTTGAAATGAGTCGTAATTTAGCTTTTGAATAAGTGAGAGTCTTCTTATTTATTCACTAGTTTTCTCATAAGGTATTCACGGGTACTGGTAAATTTTTCTTCTTGAATGTAGTGAGTTCTGAATTAATGTAACTGAGAATTTTCGCCATATTAGATTAAGTCGTTCAGTCCTGTGGCTTTTCTTTTGTAGCCTATTCTTGTTGCCGTCAGCCGATTTTATCCAGAGAGAGAGAGAGAGAGAGAGATCTTGTACTAGAGGACTTACTGAAGATTATTTATCACCCCAAGTTTCGTAAAATCTCTCGTAAGTTTAATAGAATCGTCCGGAAATGTCAGTAATAAAATATACAGTACGATACGTAATTAGAGAAAAGGTGATAAGATGTTGGGTTTATCCTGTAGATGAATAGTCTGGTGGTAGTCATAATTTATTAATATATATAAAGGGTCTGAATAGGATAGGCCATGCTGATTAGTTCATATCCCACTCAAGGCCATGGGCTTTCCGAGAGAGGGAGAGGGAGAGAGAGAGAGTGAGAGAAATCGGTAGCCTTGTCAGCCAAATAATCATGGAAACGCGTGTGAATGTAGGTAAATTTCACAAACATAAGTAAGCATAACTGACAAGGAAAAGTTCAACACACCTCTGACGAGAAGGAGGTGGGAAAAAACACGATTCAATGGAGGTGAATACTCCCGACTAAAAAAATAAAAAATAAACAGGAAAAAAACCCGGATGATTAGAAGTGAGTGTTCGTGACTTTATAAAAAACACGGGTGAATAAAGTGAATATACGTGACTAAAAAACACTGGTAATATTCGTAACTTTCGTTCATTCACTTAAGAGATATTCGTCCGATTGCAACCTTTTACATCCCTCCTTGTCAAACTGAATATCACGGCCCTGCATCGTTTCCCAGCACTTCTTCGTGACTAGCGCCATATTCTAGTGTTAATCTGTTTTTATCGCGGCATGCAGGATGGTTTGATGGCAATTTTAGGCCAAGTTAATGTGAAAGGAGTCCTCTCTCTCTCTCTCTCTCTCTCTCCCCGAAATAACATTGTCCCACTTGGGATTTTCGATGTTTCGACTGTGTGTGTGTGTGTGTGTGTGTGTTCACCGGGTCGGTCAGGATCACTTGATGGTCGTGATGGTCAGCTTTTACCCTCCCGGAAGGGAGCTGAGAGCTCATATAGTCCGATCTAAGGGCAAGGCTGTGACCTTCACACACGCACACACCCGTCCCCTTGCTCAAGGGGGACAGTAACCACCCACTTCGTCAGTGAAACTTTTCGCAACCTGAGCGAGGCGCGAACTCCCGTCCACCAGTTGGCAAGCGAGAGCGTTACCACTGCACCAGCGAGCGGTGTGTGTGTGTGTGTGTGTGTGTGTGTGTGTGTGTGTGTGTGTGTGTGTGCTTTATTTAGTCCCTTTTGTTTCCGTGCGTATGTGCTCGTTAGAGAGAGAATGAACTTAAAGAGTACATTATTTTTATTTACGTGTGTTTCTTTTGTTTGTCACAGATTGTAGCAAAATGAGTTTGGATTTTTGGCTCTTGTGTTTTTATTGAGCTCGTTTAGTCGCTTTTGTCGACGTGTTTGTTTTTGAGGGAGATTAAAGTTATTTTTTTTTTTTAATTTTTTTTTTTTTTTTTTGGGGGGGGTGTTTTACGTGTTTCATAAGAGAGTAAGCTTTCATCATTTTTCATGTGATTGTGTTTTTCTGTGAACTGAGTGAATAATACACAATTTTTAAAACGGTGAGAGAGAGAGAGAGAGAGAGAGAGAGAGAGAGAGAGAGAGAGAGAGAGAGAGAGAGAGAGAGAGAGAGAGAGAGAGAGATGGGAGGAGGGGGAAGTTAACTGATATAGGGAAGACGAACGTGGAGCTGAGAACTAAGGCAAAAATATACATAAACCATGGTGTGTGTGTGTGTGTGTGTGTGTGTGTGTGTGTGTGTGTGTGTGTGTGTGTGTGTGTGTGTGTGTGTGTGTGTGTGTGTGAAGGGATATTGAATGAGTGTCGGAGAGATTTTTTCCCGTGTTTGCGTGTGGTTTTGTCTGTTTTGAGAGATGTAATGAGTCAGGGAATCTTTGGGACGCGTGTGTGTGTGTGTGTGTGTGTGTGTGTGTGTGTGTGAGAGAGAGAGAGAGAGAGAGAGAAAGAGAGAGAGAGAGAGAGAGAAAGAGAGAGAGAGAGAGAGAGAAAGAAAGAAAGAGAGAAAGACCATCGTGTAGTCGAGTCTTCGCTTTTTTTTTTTTTTTTTAAAGGGATTGGGTGTTCGAGAAATTTTTAGCATAGTGGTGATTTTAGGCCCATGGGACGTATTCTAAGTGGCTCTGGAGATTTCCTAACACTTCCTCCTTGGCGATTTATTGTACATACGACGTCTCAGTATCCAGATGTATATTAACGATGCAAAAATTGTCCTTAACTGACGTACAAGAGAACATGTGTAATATGCAAAATAATTCGCCATGCAGGATGAGCTAGGAAACCCTCTATGCCACTTAAGGAATGCCAGTACGAAGAAAATAAATCGCCGTGGAACGTGAGCTAAGAAGCCAGGTAAATGCCACCTGTAAATACCTGTACGAACCTAGATCTTTTTATTTTATTGTATTTATTCAATGATATAATAAACTGAGAACCGAAGTACTAAGAAAATATCGTGCTAAACCTCATAAATGTATTTTTTTATTTCGCCCTTTTTAATAATATTCGTCTGGTTCTAGGTAGATGAAACGTGGATGGATTTGGAACTGTTAAGTAGTTTGTGTTTCAGTGGAGAGTGGGAAAAAAAAGTGTGGATCTGGTACCGTAACTTTAATGAATCTCTCTCTCTCTCTCTCTCTCTCTCTCTCTCTGTCTCTCTCTGTCTCTCTCTCTCTCTCTCTCTCTCTCTCTCTCTCTCTCTCTCTCTCTCTCTCTCTCTCTCTCTCTTCAACTCCACTCGTTTTTGTTAATCGATTGGTTTAGTTACAAATTGTTTCCTTTATATATTCATTGGTGAGTATTCAAACTGACACACACTCACGATGTAATTTTTTTTTTTATTAACTACAGTATTTTTGTCGTGTGTGTGTGTGTGTGTGTGTGTGTGTGTGTGTGTGTGTGTGTGTGTGTGTGTGTGTGTGTGTGAATTGCATGTTTTAATTGCTGTTCTTTGATACCGGCGACGATTACGTGGTTGCTTGGGAGAGAGAGAGAGAGAGAGAGAGAGAGAGAGAGAGAGAGAGATGAAATGTTTGCTCCTATGTGTTTCCTAACGCTGGAGAGAGAAGGGGGGGGGGAAGTGAAGCTGGTAATGAATGACAGTTTTATAATGGGTAACTTCGATCTTTTTTTTTTTTTTCTTTTTAGGATGAGATAGAGGAAGCAAAAACAAATTAATTAGAATAATGTCCATACATCAGATTACAGGTGTCCATCATATCATTAAAAATCTGTAACAGTTGGACTTGAACTGCTGCCGGTTGGGGAAACTATGCTGAGGAAGAGAGTTTCAGGGAGATGCAGTTCGGGGAATAAAAGAATTCTGATAGGCTGATGTTCTGCAATATGGCAGTGTGACATTCGAGTCATGAGCGCTACCAGATGCCCGGTATAGCTTTGTTTTGAATTTTGTCCAGTTGTTTTAGTGCAACCTCACAACATCCACTCCACAAGGGTGAGCAGTATTCAAGCTGAGAGCGCACATAACTCTTGTAACTTGTAGCTAACTACTTTTCTGTGTAGAAGGTACGTTAGCGATGGTAGTTTGTCCTTAGCCATCCGTTCCTACTCAGTAACGACGGCTCAAACCACGAAAACACCATCCACCCTCTTCATAGCGTGCCCGCTTTCTGCATTTCTCTCTCTCTCTCTCTCTCTCTCTCTCTCTCTCTCTCTCTCTCTCTCTCTCTCTATCACCTCACAGTCCTACATACCAACTTCACAGCCAGTCACAGAAGTATGTAGTCTTCTGGTATTAAAATTTATGGACAATCCGTTAGTTCACCCAGGCCTCACTTGATTCCAGGCAGTAACGTGGCTGGAATGAGAAACACCTTTGATACCACGACAGGAGCCTAACCCATCCCACTCACAGATGCGGTCCACGTCAGTCTTAAACCAGGTGCTACTAAACTGAAGTGCGCATATCAATTCTTTCTTCTCCTGGGTGGAATATTGAGGTGCTGTGGCTCGTAGGTAATGTGTGGCTTTAGATTTGGTTGGATTTATGAGTTAGGTTAGTTCTGTGGTCTTAGGTTAATTCAGTGGCAAATAATAGTGGTTTGCCTTATGTTCGTGTATTTTCATGACTGCATTGGGTCTCGTTAAGCAAGAGTATCTGTTTGTTTATATTGGTTGGCAACAAGTCATTGATGCAGTGAGGTAAAAGAATCCAAAGCTTTGTTGTACTGTAGTTTAGTGAAGTAGTGTAGTGTAGTGTAGTGTAATGTAAGGCAGAGTAGTTGTGATGTAAAGTGAAAAAATCCACATGTGTTAGTGGAGTATTATGGAATATTGTACACCCTCTGGACTCAACTTTGCCTCAACCTGCAGTCTCTTCAGCTTAGCCTAATTCCTGAGTTGAAGTAACAGATTAACATTGTAGTATCAATCACGAAGAAGTGCTGTGGAAAGGATGTAGAACCTTGTTATTGTCTTTGTCACATTATCTACGTGAAGTAAGCTGGGAAACGGGAAACGGTAAAAATCTAGGTCAGGTTTAGGTGAAAGAACTATGGTACAATGTGGTGTACCGTTAGTAAAATGGTGGAGTGCCATGATGATCCGAGGTGAAGGAATACTCATGTGGTAATGTGGATGTGAAATAGTCAGGTGTAGTGCTGGTGGTGTTGTGGTGTGGTGGTGGTGATGGTGGTTATGGTGGTTATGGTGGTGGTGGTGTGGTCGCGAGTGGAACGGTTTCGCGGCGGTGCCTCGCATTGAAAAAATCAGGCGATAGCGGTTTGGTGGAGTGGAGCGGCGAACCCTCTCAGATTTTATTCAGGTGAGTGTGAGTTATAGGAGCCTCAAGTGTCAGATGGTAGTGTTGCGTTATGGTGCAAAGGTACAGTGGTAGTTTAGCACATTAGAACAGAGGTGCAGTGAATCTGTGGTGTGTAGATGGGATTAAGTTTGGAGGCTGGGTTAATTTTAGTGATGGTCGTGATAAGATAAAAAAAATCTTAGGCGGTGTTATGGACTTGTGTAAAAAATATATGTTGGCGTTGATGTGGTGCAGTAAAAGAGTTTAGTGGCGATGTTTTGGTGTGTAAAGCAGTTTTATTCCTGTTTTCTGTAGCTAAAATGAATAATTAACTTTTAGAGAGACCCCTAGTACTGAAGAGGCCATAAATCTGCCACCTCGGGAGAGAGAGAGAGAGAGAAATGATATCGTCTGGAATCACAAAACTAACCCCATCACCTCGTAAATAAAATCGTCCGCAGATAAACAAACAGCCTTCTTGTAACTGGAGTAATAAATCTTGTGTTGCAGTGAAGAAAAAGTTAAATAACCTTCAGTGTAGCGTTATTATAAATGGCCAAGCAGTGATAACGAAGGGGGAACTGCTGTAAAGGGCGCTCCGTGTGGCTTATGCAGAAAACCTGATAAGGGAACAAGAGAGAAGGTAAAGAACACCCCCAGACGCACCCCCCGCTGCGGACACATGCCTCCGACTTGAGAACACATCATATGGAGTGTTTAGTGGCCTTGTGTGGTGTGGGGAGGTGTTGTTTGTGGTGGTGTATGATGCGGTGTGGCGGGTAGGGTATGTGGTGGTGGTGTGTGGTTGTTTATGTGTGGTGAGATGTTTGTGGTAGTGTGTGGTGATGTGGTGGGACTCTTTGCCTATGTAGTGGTTGCGGTGGTGTGGTAGTGATGTGTGGTGATGTGGTGTGTGGTGATGTGATGGGACTGTGTTGTGGTTGTTGTGGTATGATTTTTCAGTGTGGTGTGGTAATGGTATAATGTATGGTAGTGTGATGTAGTGTAAGTGATGGTGGGCGAGGTATGAGGTGTTTTTGAAGATGGTTGTGGAGATTTGTGAGTGTTGTTGGTGTGATTATGTGATGGTGTTTATGGTTTAGACTAGTATGGGGAAGTGTGATGATTTTGGTGTAGTGTGGTGATATAAGATGGTGTCCTAATTGTAGGATGGTGGGTATATGGTGGTGGTGGTGACCGTGGTGGTGGTGGTGTTGATTGTGGTGATGGTGGTGGTGGTGGCGGTGGTGATGGTGGTAGTTATCCAGTGCGGTGGGAGTTGTGGTGTATGGCAGTGTAGTGAGGTGTTGTGTGAATAAGTCGAGATCGGAATGGTATTGTTAGGTGGACCAGTGTAACATGAAGCCTAGTGGGGAGAAATTATGCCCACTTGTTCTTGATTTCGTTCTCTGTGGGGTGTTACAAATTATGTGGTGTTCTGTGATGTGGTAGAGAACAGTGGCTTCGAGATGTATGAACTTACCTGTTACGTAGTGAAAGGTAGTGTGACATTCCATGGTATATTATGGTGAAAGAGTTTGGTATATTCTGCAATGGAAAGTGAAGAATCGTAGTGTGATAGGAAAGGTGGTAAGAGGGAGATATAATAGATGGTATGTTGTGAGGGGCTATGGAGAAGAGTCGTATGGTGTCGTATATTGCGGCAAAAAGGGTGGTATAGTGAGGTGGACCATGTGTGACAACTGTAGCCATACATTGGATAGTAATTGTACGGTACAGTGTCATGTAGTGTGGCAAAGACATGTGTTATGGGTGAGGTGGAACAGTGTGATAGTACAGTATATTGCATTGTGTAGTGTGGCAAAGATAAATGGAACAGTATAGGTGAGGCGGAACAGTATGATAGTATGTTGCGTTGTGTGGTGCAGTGTGGTGTGGAAAAGATAAGTGGAACAGTATAGGGGAGGTGGAACAGTATGATAGTATGTTGCGTTGTGTGGATCTGTGTAGTGTGGCAAAGATAGGTGATGGTTGAGTGTAATGCGGTAGAGATTTGTGGTGCCGTAAGCTGAAGGGGAGTTGGAAGAGTGTGTTTTTGCTGGGTGTGGCAGAGAACAGAAGAATCCTTGCGAGATGTATCGTTAGCAGGTATTTGGTAGGTTCTGGTGACAGAGTAGTTTTGCTATAGCCGTGTGTGTGTGTGTGTGTGTGTGTGTGTGTGTGTGTGTGTGTTTCTTTCAACAGGAGGGTGTGACAGGATTGAAAAGATTGAAACTAGCACTGTGTGGAGAGAGAGAGAGAGAGAGAGAGAGAGAGAGAGAGAGAGAGAGAGAGAGAGAGAGAGATCTGGTGCAGAAGGACGATGAGTCATTGGCTAATCAGAGTGAGTACAACCTTACTACCAGAACCCGTGTATGTGTGTGTGTGTGTGTGTGTGTGTGTGTGTGTGTGTGTGTGTGTGTGTGTGTGTGTGTGTGTGTGTGTGTGTGAGAGAGAGAGAGAGAGAGAGAGAGAGAGAGTATTCTTGCCCAAAGTAGGATTTAATTAAGCCAGGTAAATAATGAGGTCTTCCCTAGCCTCACACTCAACGCTGCCCGGATATTAATAAGCCCGTCCTGTGCTAAATTAACACAGGAAATGTTAATACGTTACGCGAAAATGTTTATTTGATCACGAGGGGGGATGCTAATTAATGAAAGATGAATGGTACAAGTCAGGTGCTGTGTTGCTCTCTTCGCCTCGCCTCTTTCCTCTCGTCTGCTCTCTTCGGTTTGTCTCTTTTCTGGTTTTTCTCTTCCTTTTTCTTTTATTTCTCTCTTTGATTTCCCCCTTCTCTTCTCTGATTTCTCTCTTCTCTTTGATTACTATCTCCTCTCTGATTTTTCTCTTCATCTCCCTGACTTATTTTTTGGTTCCTCTCCTCCTCTTGATTTCCCTTTTCTCATTGATGAAAAAAAAAAAGATTAAAAATGAGATTACATGTACTTTTTGGGGAGGATGGAGTGGATGGAACATGAAATTGGGAATGAAATTGGAAAATAAAATAAAAAGATCAATGTAAAAAAAAAAGACAATAATAGCCATAGCACAGCCTTTTATTATGTTTTTATTGCGCTGGTGTTATGAATGAATTTGATAAAAGTAGAAAAAACGATAAAATAAATGTCAGAATAGAAAATACCGTACTGTAAAAGGATACCCATAGTCTTGTCCTTTATTTATATTTATTGTCTCAAGGCTGGTTTTATTATTGTGCTTTATTTATTTTGCATGGCTATCCCGACGTGCTGTGTGTGAGTGCTTTTGTTTTCATCTTTTTCTTTTTTTTGTTATTGTGTGTGCATGTGTGACGATATTGCTGTGTGTTTTGATGGCGTGTTTATTGGTGTGTGTGTGTGTGTGTGTGTGTGTGTGTGTGTGTGTGTGTGTGTGTGTGTGTGTGTGTGTGTCTTTTATGATGCTTGTGTATGTGGTTTGATGTGTACGTGTATGTTGAAGCATGTGTTTTTATCAGCGTGTGTGTGTGTGTGTGTGTGTGTGTGTGTGTGTGTGTGTGTGTGTGTGTGTGTGTGTGTGTGTGTGTGTGTTTTGTTCTATGTGTATGCACTGATGATTGTTATGTATGTCCGTGTGTGTATGATTACAGATTTGTATATGTGGACGTTTGTCTATCTATCTATCTATTGCCAGACGCCTCAATCCCGTTTGGGGTGGCCACAGACAAATCCCCTCCAAGTCGCCCTGTCCCCCGCCATTTCACTCCCCTGCTCCCAACTCACACCCCCCTCTCTCATATACTTCTCCACCCCATCTCTCCATCTCATCCTCGGCCTCCCCCTCCCTCTTTCCCCCTCCACCTCACTCACATACACTCTCTTCGTCAGTCTTTCACCCTCCATCCTCTCCACATGGACGTTTGTGTGTTTCGATATTGGTGTTGTCGTTGAAGGTAGGGGTAGGGCCGGTATTTTTGTTTTTTACACGTTTGTTATCATGTGTTTAGGTTTTTAGTAAGAACTGGGTGATTTTGTATGTTTTATTCGTCTAGTGGCTAATTTATTTTAGTTATATGTAGCCTGTCAACTATTGTTTGCGAGTCTGTACAGCCTGTGCGTTTACGATACTCTTTCAGTGTATATTTAAGCTTGTGGATATACACGTTGTCCGCTGTGTATTTCCTAAATCTGTATACGGTATGCGTTGATTGTGTGTGTGTGTGTGTGTGTGTGTGTGTGTGTGTGTGTGTGTGTGTGTAGATACAAATGTGAATAATATCCCCTTTTTCTCTAGCCTGGCCTAAAATTGCCGTCTCTCCATCTTGAGTGCTGAGCTGTAACAAGAGCTTAGCATTAGAGTACGATGTTAGTCACGAAGAAGGGCTATGGAAAAGGATGTAGAACCACAGGATTGTCTTTTTCCATCAACGAGATACGTGAAATAAGCTGCAAAAGGACGAAAATCTGGGCCAGGTTAAAGTGAAAGAGGTATAGTTAACATGCGTAACCTACCAGCATACTAACGTTATGTATCTTTTTGAGTTTGTGTATGCTTTGACGTCTGTATATTTCCTTTTTGTTTTGTTTTTTTGAAAGTTGTATATGCGTAGACGTCTGTGTATTTATTCTTTCTCTATATATGGAAGTTTATACACGTGTTGAGTTGTATACATTTCCTATTCCTCTGTGTTTTGAAGTTTCTATTCAGGTTCATATCTGTGCGATTATACTTACTGTTTCTCTTTATATTTATGTTTATTTATGCCTTAATGGAGGTGTATTGCCAGTATTATTTCCGTATATAATGTAGCTTGTTATATGTGTTGACGTGCGTGTAGGGATCAACGCAAAGGCTATTTCTGTACATTCTGAAGTTCATAAGTGCATTGACATGGATTTAGAGACCAGCACAGAGTCGTTTAACATGCGTGCCATTCCCGCAGCGACCCTCTCTCCGTTGTGGTTGACTCCGGTAATTAGAGAGGTATTTATGTCAGTGTTTTGTGTCCGACTGCCGAGTTAAGGGCCACGAAGCTGCATAAACCCGGCGCTCTGTCTTGCACGCCTTATGATAGCCACTAAATTTGGGGCTTTAGTTGACTGCTTGCTCCCCCCCCCCCCCGCCTCTCTCTCTCTCTCTCTCTCTCTCTCTCTCTCTCTCTCTCTCTCTCTCTCATTCCCCAGCTAGTTTATCTTTGGCGAGTAAGGTTAAGAATTTCATTTTCCCCTTCTGTTATTAAACATTTAGAGGACGCGTTTTCCTCAGCAGTAATAATGATGATGATGATAATAACAATAATAATAATAATAATAATAATAATAGCAATAATAATAATAATAATAATAGCAATAATAATAATAATAATAATAGCAATAATAATAATAATAATAATAATAATAATAATAATAGTTTGATACCTAGAGTGCCTGTAAAATACCTACATTGGCACTGTTACTGGTACTAGCTCTATGAAGGTTGAAATCCAAATCGGCATTAATTTTACTAACCAAATAGTTTTGACGCATGGTTAGAAGAGTGTCTTAGCATTTCTTATACTTGTGTTCTCATCCTCTCGCTGTAACCAATAAATCACGACAGTCCATCATTGCTCACTCCCTCTTCGACCCTCTCACGCCTCCAAGGCCGTCGCAGTACCCTGTCTGGTGTATACGTTATTCCTTTACTTAATCGGATAACCAGCTTCTTTGCACACTTCGAAATTTGTGCCGAGGGTTTTTTCGCGTCAGGGGGACTATTTCTTTCCCCTTCAGTAATGGATTTCCCCCACGTCAAGTAAAATCAGTAAGAATAAAACAGAACGTCATCGAAACAGACTTAGCGACTGCAATCTTGTATCAGCAGAATAGGAATCTCGCCACTGTAATCTTTTCGGCTATGGAATTCCTCAACTAGTCACTAATATATGTCAGCTTGGAACCCCACAGCTGATCACCAGTTTGTTATATATCAGCTGAGTCGTGACCTCACAGTTCCAAGCAAGATTATAACGTTGCTCCTGGTTAAGTCACCTCCGGCTGACACATTCCACCAAAACGTCTTCTCACACACTGGAGATGGTGGGAATCGGTGTAGAATCCTGTTGAAGGAATGTAGAGGTAGCGTATGCAAGGTGAACTGAAACTGAGCAGATTAGATCTCTCTTTATTGGCCACAGAAAGATACAACTGCGACACAGAGAGAGCTCAGAGTTGTACGTCCCTCTCGTTCTAGTGATATGTGCTTTCTGTTGTTAACCGCCTTCCCCACACTTGGTGTGGCGCCGAGGTCTGCAAAATCAGAGGTGCTAAACCTCCATAGACAACTGGGATTTATACATGAATAGAAGAATCATAACTATACCATGTACATTATACACCTCAATAAAATAGTATTGATTACATTAAGGTATACCAACAAGGTAAATATTTCCCCCAAGACTTAAACATATATACAATTCATATTTCTCTATCGCCTTCCCTGTACTCTAGGTTCTAATGAAAAAAGATGTTTGAGTGCGCATCTTATCCCAAGCCACACCTTACAGTGAAATGGCGTTTGTTGGTTTATCATTCATACTACATTGCACATTGTTAATTATGAATAAACAACTTTATATGCAATATGCAACAGTAGTGTGAAACTATAGTCATGGGAAACAATATTGGCACCAGAACAGTGTTATTTTCCACGATAATGTCATGTGGAGAAAATTTAAGTAAAACTGTGACTACTGTAAAAAAAAAAGTTGGAGAAAAAATCAAGCTGGAATTGTGGAGAGGACGGTGAAACGCATTTTTTTTTTTTTTCACTTCACTGTTTTATCCGGTTAGACTGGACAGAAAGACGACACCAGTATGCCGCTGCTGATTACAACACACACACACACACACACACACACACACACACACACACACACACACACACACACACACACACACACACACACACACACACACACACACACACACACACACACACACACACACACACACACACACACACACACACACACACACACACACACACACACACACACACACACACACACACACACACACACACACACACACACACACACACACACACACACACACACACACACACACACACACACACACACACACACACACACACACACACACACACACACACACACACACACACACACACACACACACACACACACACACACACACACACACACACACACACACACACACACACACACACACACACACACACACACACACACACACACACACACACACACACACACACACACACACACACACACACACACACACACACACACACACACACACACACACACACACACACACACACACACACACACACAAAAGGAACTGAAAAAATGCGGTGTGTTAAAGGAGAAATCGTCGAATACATAATGTAGTTTACCAGTTATGCGACCTACGTATTGAAAGGAAACGTAGGGAAGAAAGAGATCTGGCAAATTTTAAGAGGAATTATACATAAATTACGCAAGAGAGGGGAATAAGTAAGGACAAACAACCATAATTCTTCTCCACACTAGTAGCCTGCACTTAGTTTTATTTACGGTATTTATTTATTTATTTTCACTGCTTTTCTCTAGGTGTATTGGTGGTTGGCATGGCTGATTGTATCCTGTTGTGTGGAGCAGAATTTTGGTTGTTTGTCCGTACGTATTCCCTTTCTTGCGTACTTTATATATTTCCTCTTAAATATTTGCTAGGTCTCTTTCTTCACCTACGGTACATTTCTTTTCAAGACTTAGGCAGTAGAATTGGTAAACTGCCTATGTATTTGATGATTACTCCTTGAACTTTGCACATTTTTTTCATTTTTTTTCTTTTTTTTCAGAAACTGGTATTGTTTAGCCTAGTAACTTTTCCCCTGTAGTGTAACCGGATAATGCAGTGGTTTGAAGAAAAAGAAAAAAAAAAACGTTTCACTCTGACCTGTCCATAGTTCCTGCCCGATTTTCACAAAGTATTATGTATTTTTTTTTTCCCCTTCACTTGCTAATATCTGGAAGATGGATATGGTTGTTAAAAAGTTCGGTAAGTCTGTATCGATGACGCCTTGTGTTATTCTTGCTTCCTCCAGACGAGTGTATACATCGAAGCAAAATCCATCGTAGTGAAGGGCAAGAAATAGTCCCTTTGACCTCCTCACACGAAGCCTACCCTTGTCTTACCGCTAATTATCTTCGGGCACTTGACTATACTCTTTCTACTCTAACCTGGCCCAGATAATCGTTCCTTTGCAGCGCGTTTCACATAGTTCATTGGCAGAAAAAGACAATACCATGGCTCTTCATAATTTTCACAGCACTTCTTCCTATCACCGTATCCTGTTGCTAATCTTTTGTTACAGCGCAATATTCAAGATGGAGAGATGGCAGATTTAGGGCAAGTTTGAGTAAAAAGACAAGAAGATATCCTTTCTCCCAGGAGCTGAAAATGCAGTCGATAGCAAAATTAAAGCAGAATATATAATCGAAGTGAAATAATTAGCCGGCACAGGAGTCGAGGTATGCTGTATAATTAATAAAAAATACAGGTAATTCTAAAAAAAAAATATGCTCTAGAAATTACGGAAGAAATAATGTCCTCTACAGGTGCTGAAGGTGTGTTTTGCGCTCAATAAAGACACCAGATTCAGTAGTCTAAGTGCTTCTGAAATTTTACAAGAAGAAAAAAAAAATTCGGGAGGCAGGTTATGAATGAGAGAGAGAGAGAATGCAAACGCATCGAGCCCCATTACTACGAGACGCCCTTTTTGAGCTTACATATATATTTTGTACTTTAATTATAAGTCCTGCTAAAGGTTAGTTTGATATGGACCTCTTTTTAATCCCCTCAGAAAAATCCTTCTTGAGATTAAATTGATTGATGTTAGCAAGAAAGAAAAATATGTTGCTTGGAAAGAGGAAATTTATGGTATCGCATTTTGTGGACATTAAATAGATGTGATGAAAATGTGGAGGTGTCATGCGTTCGTAATCCCTTCTTTCCAATGACGTATTTTGCACTTTATTCTAGTTATTAGCCAGACGATTTTAGTCATCAAGATTTTTCGAACTAGAGGGGTTAAATGCACTCTTCTTTAACCCTTTCATTGTTAAAAGTCCTTCGTAAGTTCAGCAAAATCGTCTGGGTTTGAATAAAATATCCTAACACATCAACGATAGTGAACGGGCTCATACCTTGCTTTCAGACCGACTCCCGTGAATAGCCCGTGTGTGTGTGTGTGTGTGTGTGTGTGTGTGTGTGTGTGTGTGTGTGTGTTTTGTCTGTCAGGCTGCCATTGGTTATTCTGTATTACAAAGACAAAAATCTCATCATCTCTTGCCACACGAGTATTCATTGTCTGCGTCTCCTTCAGTAACCTAGCCCACTCTGTTCTTGACCTCCTCCTCTACTACGTTCTCGACCTGCTCCTCTGATACTTTCTTGACTTGCTTCTCTACCACGTTCTTGACCTGTTCCTCTACCATCTTCTTGACCTTCTCCTCCTTCACCTCTTTCCCGGAACGTCTTAATCAGGTGTT
>NC_137041.1:8248250-8318250 GCF_032717465.1 Coenobita brevimanus | reverse complement strand
TTGACCCCAAGAATCGGATGTTTTGCTTTTAATTTTATTCAGAGGGTCAGCAGACGATTTTATTCAGCGTAAGGAAGTATCTGAAGTGCTGGAGGGGTTAATTTCAGGCCGTATCTAATCTCCTTAGTTCGAAAAAGCCTCTCCCAAAATGCTGAAATGGTCTGAAAATAGGAAGAATGTATAATAATAATAGTAGTTGTATAGTAGTAGTAGCAGTAGTAGTAGTATAGTAGTAGTAGTAATAATAATAGTAATAATAATAATAATAATAATAATAATAATAATAATAATAATAGATACTACTACTACTACTGCTGCTGCTTCTGCTGTTACTACTACTACTACAACTACTACCAGTACTACTACTACTACTACTACTACTAACAAAATACCTCACTGAAGGAAAAGTTGAACAAATTCGGTCCCCCATGTCTTGTGTTGCTCGTGTCCTAGTCTATTATTTAAGCGTCAATAAATAATCTGAAAGGAATCTCACGGGTGTAGAATTGTTAGCGGCGAGGTTGAGGGATTTTGCGGGATTTATTTACTAGATTTGATGGATTTTGAGGGATTGATTTAGTAGGGTTGAGGGATTTTGAGGGATTGATACAGTGGGACTGAGGGATTGATTTAGTAAGATTGAGGGATTTTGAGGGATTGATTCAGTGGCGTTGAGGGATTTTGAGGTATTGATTTATTGGGGTTGATGGATTTTGAGGGATTGATATAGTGGGGTTGAGGGATTGGTTTAGTAGGTTTGAGGGATTGATTTAGTGTGGTTTAGGGATTTTGAGGGATTGATTTATTGGCGTTGAGGGATTTTGAGGGATTGATTTATTGGGATTGAGGGATTTTGTTTATTATTATTATTATTATTATTACCGTATTATTATTATACTATCATTATTATTATTATTATTATTATTATTATTATTATTATTTTATTATTATTAAAGTATTATTATTATTATTATTATTTTATTATTATTATTATTATTAAAGTATTATTATTATTATTATTAAAGTATTATTATTATTATTTTTTTTTAAGGGGGAACATTTTTTAGCTCACCCTTTAACACAAACCCTAGGGACGGAACTTACCCCTGCCATCATTATCCCCTGCCCGCTTAATTATACCAGCAATATAAATGGCATCACGTGATTACAGTCTGTTCGTAAATGATTAAAACTCACGAACGCGTCACACAGGTAAGCCCGTCTCTGTAATTACAGGTCGTTGCTACTTAAAGATTAAACACTAGTGGAGCAGCATTTATTTTTCTTGTCATTTTATTCTTTTGATATTCGTACTCTTGCCTTTATCTTCATTTTATGCATCCACTATACTATTGACATTGTATGTATGTATATATGTATGTAGCTATATGTATGTAAATGTGTAGATGTGTATGAAACTATATGTATGTATGTATGTATGTATGTATTGTATGTCTTTACCTTACAGCTCTGAACCCTGGCAAGCCTTTTATTTATTTATTTATGTATTTTTTTTACTTTGCACATATTGCCATTGGAGGTCAACTAGAAGAGATGGGGTGTTCATTGTACTTGCCCAGTTGTAAGGTATCTTCAGACTAAACTAGAAAGATAATTATTTCATTGTACATTCTGGAAGGTATCCTAATGTTTCCCCTGCTCCTCACTTCCCTCTGCTGGCTAATATTGCTAAGTTAAGAGGGCTTGGTATGTTTTTTTTGCCTATAGCTAATTCTCTTTTATATAATATGTGAGGGAGGAAGAAATGTGTCCTTGAGTGTGAAGTGGTGGCAGTGGAATAGAAGGCAGACTTTCTTCCTTTTTTATCTTTAAGCTGTTTTCAGGACTTATGTAAATAGATGCTTTGGAGATCACTTGAGGAAAGGGACGTGGAGGTGATTGTACGAGTAAAATGACACTTAATTGGTTTGGTTAAATGGAAAGTGTGACTGAAAAGGCCTCTTGAGAGTGTGTAAGAAAATTTGGCTAAAGAATATATAAAGTAGTCAAGCATTAAAGGGAAAAAATGGCAAGCAAAGGAAATACAGAACGACATGGGAAGGAAATATGTCTTGTTGAGGGTTTGTCACTGAGAAAGAAAATCCTGTCTTTTATGTCGTGGTCACCCCTTACAGGATGCGGGGTCATGTAATAGATTGGCTGGACACCGGAGTATAGATCCACATAGGGGTTACCTGCGGAGGGATATAATTTTCGTTCCCATCAGGTGACAGGTGAAGGGCCCGTATTATCGACAGGTAAAAAGGCTCCCTAGGAAGGGTTTATGTAAGTCAGAATAGGATAGTAAGGCGTTAAAAGCAAAATAAATCGTTTAGAGGAAGGTGTTAGGTAGCTTTCGTAATTGACAGGAATACGGGGTCAAGGTGTGTCGGACGTAGAACTGCTGTGCCTCAGGGAATGGACCGTCAAATCTATGCCAAGAGGCGGACACATCAATGAAAAAAATAATAATGATAATAATAATACTATCTGATCGTCCTTTCGCGTCCCCTAGTTGTCATGATCTGCCACTGTTGATCTCTCTCTCTCTCTCTCTCTCTCTCTCTCTCTCTCTCTCTCTCTACGAGTATGTATGTGTGTACGTCCGGGCATGCGTGTATTAAAAAAAAGAAAAAAAAAAAGCCAGGATATAAACACACGGTAAACAGGTGGCCATTTATTCAGCGTTCTTCACCTTTCATTACCTGAAATTCAAATCCAGGTGATGAAGAACCAGTTAATGCTCTCCTGTCATTACAACGCGTTAGTCATGCGCCCGACTGTCATTACCGCCCCCTTTTTTATATCTCGGCTCTGTTACGGAGCTGAGTGTAGTCCGGGAGCCGAGATGGTGGTAGCGCGAATTGGTGTATCCATAAACTCTTACTGAACCTTTATATCTCGGCTCTGTTACGGCTCCCAGTGCTGTCCGGGAGCCGAAATGGTGGTAGGACGAATCTGTGTATATATAAACTTGGCCAAGCTTAAAGGCTGTATGCTTGCTGGGGTAGGAGGCTTCGTTGCACATCTTCCTTGGCGATTTGTTTTACTATGATAGGAGGCTACGTTGCACATCTTCCTTGGCGATTTGTCTTGCTGGGATAGGAGGCTTCGTTGCACATCTTCCTTGGCAGTTTGTTTTGCTGGGATAGGAGGCTTCGTTGCACATCTTCCTTGGCGATTTGTTTTGCTGGGATAGAAAGCATCGTTGCACATCTTCATTTGCGATTTAGTTTTTTACATGTATGAGTGTTTTTTTTTAAATCTTCATTGTTTGCATTAGTGAGAATATTGAGCTGTTACATACAGAATAAATCGGTATGGACGAGGTGTTCCGTAGTCTCCAGCGCCACTTAGAATACGACCCTAGTCTTCTGTAAAATTACATCTTTGACCTTTTCTCTCCAAGTATACAGCTACTAAACACTTTACAATAAATTTAAGTAAATATTTATGTAACAAAATACAAGAAAGAGAATTTAAGATTATAACGAATTATAAAGACTTGTTTAAACCTCTCCAAAACTGGTTATGCTGCATTATGAGTATCGCCTTTGTTATTGGTAAGTATCGCCTTTGGTTATCGGTTATCCCCTTCATTTCCCGGCAGTGATTGGTTATGTAACACCGGTTGTCAACGCGGTACGTTCGTGGTCAGTAATATGATACCCTTGCGTGTTTGGGGTTTCGAACTGATGAAGCCAGACACCAACCCTCTTGATTAACCTCCACATGATAGGACGTATGGGCTGGTGAGGACCGCCTTCCCGTAGTGGCACAGAGTCTCTACCGTCTGATTATGCAAGGTGTTCTTTACCTCCGCTGTCTTCTGCAGGGAAGATGGTGGACTGCAGAAGGCAACTTTTCGTTTATCTAAGTTTTGATATTGTAATTGGTGTGGCCACAGTTTCGTTGTTAATTCCAGGCTCGTCTGAACGTGAACCCAGTGGACTGCAGGCTGAAGTTGCCATTGTTCTGTAGTCCACCTTCTTCCGGGGCATAGAGAGGGACCTGAGGGATTTTCTATGTCTGTCATCACGTGAAGGCGTCCCAAGAGTGAATTAATTAGATGTTGTAGATTTCTTTTTCTTTTGAGATGGTTTCAAGATTTCATTTAGCTCTAAGATCAGTATTTTAAGGCACATGGTAAGCTTCGCAGCACCTCTCCGTAAGTGATTTAGTTTGCATATTACACCTCAGCGTTCTCTTGTATGTTATCATTATTGCATGAATATCGGGATTGTTGTCATCAGTAAAAAAAAAAACACGAGAGGATTTTGGGATGTAATGCACGGACAAAATCGCTAAGGAAGAGGAGTTACGAGATTCCCGAAAGTTTCAAGGTCTTATATGGTTTCTGTACAATATAATTCCGAGGCGATGTACGTGAACTCTTGTCCTTTAATGTACAACCCCAGGAAGCCGAGCAGAAAGACCCCCCCCCCCCGACCAGCGTAATTGGTTTCGGTTTCAGTCAGTCGTGTTGAAGAGCACAATTTCGGGGGAGAGAGAGAGAGAGAGAGAAGGGGTGGTAAGACAATATAGCTCAAAATTTTGTCCTGTAGAGTGAGTATATGTGTAAATTGAGAGAGAGAGAGAGAGAGAGAGAGAGAGAGATGTTAGCCATTGTTGGTTTGTGTACCAGTATCAGTGTATGGACTGTAACGTATTATTATTATTATTATTATTATTATTACTGTTGGAGCAGTGAAGAGTTCGATAGGAGATATTTCCTAGGGTTAATTGGCTTTGTAAGGAATCGCCTCGGAAATGTATTCTAGGATGAGTTGGAATAGAGATGAATTGGACTGACATTACATTTTCTGAGATTGGACTTTGGTCAATAGAGAGAGAGCCCGGTTTGGTGGACTCATGGGCCAGGCGTGTCGAGAGGTAGATAGGCTGCCCGGTAAAGCAGTATGAGATGGGGGGTATATTGGACACAGTAGCAGGGTCTCGGCCGGGTCTGCTTATGGCTATCACACGGACTGCCATTGGGTTGGGTCACGCCTGAAGAAGCAGAAGAATAAATGAAGGAAAGTGGTCGCTGAATTGAACACTCGTGGCCTGTTGTCTTTACACCGCGTCTTGCTTAGTCGTTCGGTAGTTGATGGAGTTGGAATTTGGATCATTTGTTTTGGATCCCAGATTTTTTTCAGTTAGTAAATATCTGTGCTGTGAACCCCCTTTAGTCAGTGAAAGTCTGCCTGTTAGTGACTCCATTCGTGCATCGATTGTGAGTCTGTTTCTGTGTTTATTTCTACACATGAATCATATTTATGTATGCTAACAAAGTATCTGATCAGTTTCATGCGATTTGTGTGTGTGTGTATGTGTGTGTGTGTGTGTGTGTGTGTGTGTGTGTGTGTGTGTGTGTGTGTGTGTGTGTGTGTGTGTGTGTGTGCGTGCGTGCGTGCGTGCGCGCGCGCGTTGACGGGTAGAAGTGATTTGATTATTGTGCAGGTCAGTCAAAGGCCATGGTCAAAGCTTGGACGTGGTGTCGTCCTACCCTCAGCACTTTCCATTTTAGTAAGTACGGTAACACAAGACGATTTTTTGGACGTGGGTGAAGACGTCATCTGGCTTAAGAAGTTTGAAGTAAGACGATTTTTTTTGGCGTGGCTGAAGACGTCATCGGTTTTAGGAAGTTTGAAGTAAGACGATTTTTTATTTTATTTTATTTTTATTTTTTTTTGCGTGGGTGAAGACGCCATCGGGTTTTCAATACAGTTAAACAACGTTGAACTTCGGGAGGGGGAGTGAACTTTATACTGTTGCAAGTGCTTAGATCAGTTGGTAAGAAAGGAGTAAATTATCCCCCTCGTCCGTCACACAAGTCATTTAGGAAGGCGACTGCTCTGACAGCGTGGGGAACAGTGACACGGAGCGACTGACGTGACACTCCTGGAGGTGCGGTGTCTGTTTCAGCGATTTGATGGCTGATTTAGCGGTCTGGTAGCTTCGGGATCTAACCTAACTAATTCTAGGATCGGATCACAGAAGGCTTCGGTAGTAACTGTACCTTAACGATTACGATTACTTTTTTCTGTATTACCGGTACCTTACTTCTTTACGTATTTCTTCAACAGTTTACTTAACGTACACAGGAAATAATATATATATAAAAAAATGCATCACTATAAACTCTCTGTACAAGGAAATATTAACGCACCAACTGTACTGTTAAGGAAGAGGGCCATGTACTAGGGGGGTTCCAAGTTAATCAGAATGGTATATACCTCTAAATATTTTCGTAACCACAGTATATACGTCTTAAATTTGTGAGATATAATTTTTTACTATTTGAAGAACTACTGGCAGTGGAAAATCAGCCTCCAGTTTTTGCTTATTTTGTTTCCGGTGTGTCATGAGAGAGAGAGAGAGAGAGAGAGAGAGAGAGAGAGAGAGAGAGGCTGGGGGAGGGACCAGAAGTGAGGTCAGACGTCAGGGTCAGATAAACGCATCCTCGCTGTCAGGGGCCTGCGGAGGGGGGAGGGGGTTTGTCAAGGAATGGAGAAAGGGGGGGGGCGAGAAGGGGAGAAGAGGAAATGGGGAGAAAGGTAGAGGAGGAGGAGAAAGAGATGGAGAAAGGGAGAGGAGGAGAGAGGGGGAGAAGGGGAGAAGAAGTAGAATGAAAGGGAATGGAAGAAAGGGAGAGAAGGTTCGGGGGAAGAAAAGTGAAGGGAGGGAAGGGGGAAAAAAGCTATGGGGGAGTGGATAAAATGGGAAGGGAGGGGTTGAAGGGAAGAGAACAGGTGGTGGAAGGGGAGGGTGTGTGGGAAAGGGTGATGATGATGATAGGTAGGTGGACAACTTGCGTTAAGATGGTGGTTGGCCTTGGGGTGAGGAAGGTCAGGAGGAGGTGGCAAGAGGGAGAAAGAGAATTGGGGGATGGGGAAGGAGAAGGGGGAGAGGGGAAGGTGTAGTGTGAAGGGAAGAGGGTTAAAGAAAGATGGAGGGATGAAAAAGAATGTTGACTGTTTGAGGAAAGGAAATGGTTGATAGTTGGGGAGGCGAACGAGGAAGGATGGGGTGGGAGAGGGGAGAGAGAGTGGCAGGGGAGAGAGATGAGGGTAGGGAAGGGATAACTGAACATGGGAATCTGTGATGGAAAGGCGGAGGACTTGGGTTGTCAACTAGGACAGGCATAAGGGAAGTGAGAGGGGAGGGAAGGAAGAGAAGGGAGATGAAGGGAAGGAGGAGGGAGGAACGAGGAAGAAAAGGAAAGGAAAGGAAGAGGAGATGTAGAAAGAGAGTGCTAGGAAGAGGGGTAAAGGGAAGGTGGAGTAGAGGGAGAAGGAGAATGGTAAGGAGAGGAAAGGAAAAAAAGGAGACGAGGAAGGGGGGAGAGGGAGTCAAAGCGTCAGCAGGCAGGGAACACTGACGAACACAAGCCTTGGGAAGATGCCCAGCTCTCTCTCTCTCTCTCTCTCTCTCTCTCTCTCTCTCTCTCTCTCTCTCTCTCTCTCTCTCTCTCTCGCTCCTAAGACAAGTATGAGACGACACTGGGATATCTTGACCATAATGCACTTTTAATGTTAGACAGACTTCATCTTTTTTCATCATTATTGTCTCTTTCGTCGTCTCCATCTTTGTTTTCAGTATTTTCTTCCCTTTATCATTACTTTCATCATCATTGACTGTCATCGCTGTTCTTATGTTAATTATTTTTATCAGTTTAATGGCTATCTTCGTCTGTGATTATGATGTGGATAGAGATTTATTTATGGATAGTAGGCGGATCAGAGGCCTAGATAGAAATAAGCAGGTAAGTAGATGGAAAGCATAGTATATAGTGATATGTATGGTATTGGCATAGTTTGACATTAGTAGATAGATAAGCAACCAGTCAGTAAAAGTTTAAAAATACAGTAACATACAATAACATCTGGTCAGAGAGAGAGAGAGAGAGAGAGAGGATGTGTGGGAGTCAAGGGGCCAAATATTTCTCCTTGAATATAATTTTACATTGGAAGGTTGTGAGTTCTAGGAAAGCAACAATCGACTCATTATAAGATAGAGAGATAATGGACTCGCCCGGCCCCTGCTAATGATGCTGCTTGAGAGAGAGAGAGAGAGAGAGAGAGAGAGAGAGAGAGAGAGAGAGAGAGAGAGAGAGGTCGAATTTACCATACTGTTTTGAGGACCTGATGTGCCTTTGGTTGTTTGTTTTTGTTGTAGGTTCTCAGATATTAGAGAGAGAGAGAGAGAGAGAGAGAGAGAGAGAGAGAGAGAGAGAGAGACTATAAGCTATTTCAACTAACCCAAGCCTCATTTTACCCTTACATTTTACTGACCACATACACATATTCATTCACTCTGCTCATTTTCACTACCTTATTATTAATTCATAAAGTAATACGCGTACGGGAGCGTTGTATTAAAATCCTGCTGTATGTACTGCGAAGCCTGATTATATATTTATCTAGTGTTTTATGCATAATTGATATCCAACATTATTAGATTCAGGTGATAAAGGTGTAATATTTGCTAGCAGACTACCGTATATACGATGCTGATAATGTTCGTACGTGTTCATTCTGTATTTTATATGTTTGCTTGTCGGTTTTATAATCTGTACCTATGGATATACCGTGTACCGTACCTAGGTCTGTAGGCTACTGGTAAGCATGTATGTCTAGGCTGTTTTCTAGGGTACATTGGCCTCTGCTCTCCTTTACCTGTTTTAATATAAATGTTGCCTTTTACCTCAGTAAATACTTCAGGTAGTTATTTATAAACACTGTAGTTTTTCATTATTTTTATTTATTTCGTGACTACATATTTACGGTAGCTCTATATGTACATTCTGATGTTTTATTATTATTATTATTATTATTATTATTATTATTATTTTGACAACATATATGCCGTATCGCTGTTACAGATGTGCTCCCGTTTCGAGTTAACGGGATTTATTAAACTCTACACACCTTTGTATGTCTTGGGTTCTGTTAATTCAGGTATTGTTTTGTGGTTCTGTTCCCAAACTTTTATTAATCAGAAACAGACGTCATTGTATTGAAGAGATTAACTTCATTCATCCCCCTGCTGGATATTGGGTCGTATTTTAGGTGACAGGAGGCTTCGTAACACATTATCATCGGCTACTTATTTTCGTATTACATCCTTTTATCATCATGCACGTCACTGAAGCAGACTAAGAGGATAAAAAACAAATAAGTAACATAAAGAGTATCAAGGTGTAACATGCATAATAAATCGCTAAGAGGAACATGCTTCGAACTTCCAAGGCCAGGAATAATGCGAACTTGCGCTTAAAACCGTATTATTCTCTGGCTGCTTTATATAATATCAGGATGGAATATATCGGTACGCAAACTAAATCGGTAAGAAAAATTTGTTTGCGAACTTCCAGTGCAACAAGAACTTGAACATATTCCCAAAGCCGTATTATTTGTTAGTTGTATTATTGTCTTTATTTATCTGCTGTTTTTTTATTTAGCTGTTTTCATTTCCTTTGTTTTATTTATTCTCTAGCTGTTTTATTATCGTTTTATTCTTGTGCTGTTTTATTATCTATCCTGCTGTTTTATTATCGTTTTATTTATTCTTTTGCTGTTTTATGATCGTTTTACTTATTCTTATGCTGTTTTATGATCGTTTTATTTATTCTTTTGCTGTTTCATTATCGTTTTATTTATTCTTTTGCTGTTTCATTATCGTTTTATTTATTCTTTTGCTGTTTTATGATCGTTTTATTTATTCTTCTGCTGTTTGATGATCGTTTTATGTATTCCTTTGCTGTTTTATGATCGTTTTATTTATTCTTTTGCTGTTTTATTATCGTTTTATTTATTCTTTTGCTGTTTTATTATCGTTTTATTTATTCTTTTGCTGTTTTATTATCGTTTTATTTATTCTTTTGCTGTTTTATTATCGTTTTATTTATTCTTGCTGTTTTATTATCGTGTTACCGGTATTTGTTCTCGCTGTTTTATTATTTTATTTAACTTTTATTCATTTATTTTTTATTATATAGCATTTGGTTATTCGTATTTTTATTTTTTTTTACATGTTCCAAAACTCCTTTTATTATTCTGTTATTTTGCTGCTGTTCACTCATATTCTTAGCTTTTATTTTTTGGCATAATTTTCTTTAGCTGTTGTTTATTCTCTTTCTTTGTAGCTATTGTTTTATTTATTTAGCTTCTGTTCACTCATATTTTTAGCTTTTTTGTTTATTATTTTTTAGCTGTTGTTTATTCTCTTCTTCTGTAGCTGTTGTTTTACTGTATAGCTTTTGTTTACCCATCCCTTTAGCTTCTGTTTTATATATTGGTTATGGCTATTGTTTATCCCCTTATTCTGTAGCTATATATTGTTTATTTATTTAGCTTTTGTTTACTCATACTTTTAGCTTTTGCGTTATATATTATTCCTTGGCTCTTGTTTATTCTCTTATTCTGTAGGTTTTTTTTTTTTTTTTATTCATACTGCCCACGCCGTAGCCCCTTAACTGAAGTCTGTGATAGTGGACGTCAAGGTGCATCAGATGGCCACATATCAACCCCGACACTGGCCTGGGTGATGTCCAAATTGATGTCAGATATCCAGAGCGATGTCAGGCTAAATTTAGAGTCGTATTTGATGCTCTTTTTGGAATATGTGGATTCGATGCCCGATATTTAATTTTCTATACTTTTACTTGGGCTGGGTGATGTCCAGGATGATGTCAGATGTCCAGAATGATGTCAGGCTTAATTTAGAAGCGTATTGGATGCTGCTTTTGGAAAATTAGGAACCGATATGTGATGCTATTTAAGTTTTCTATATTTTTAATTGGCCTGGGTGATGTCCGGATGATGTCAGGTGTCCAGAATGATGTCAGATGCCCAGGTTGATGTCAGGGTTAATTTAGAAGCGTATTGGATGCTGCTTTTGGAATACGAGGAGTCTATGCGTAATGATATTAAAATTTTCAATATTTTTGTGTGATTATGTTCATTCACAGTGACGAAATTTTTGGATAATTTGAGGCAGTTAAATATTTACCGATATCTTTCATGCGTTTGACTTCACAAATAGCCTGACCGTTTAACCCTTTTTTCACACCCAATAAACTCCACCAACCCTTGCTTTACTAATACAGATCCCCGTCGATGCACAGTCCAAGGCTTTACTAGCTTAGGCGGTCTGTCTGTACTCCGATTTTTAGCACCCGATTCCTTGTGGAGTCTCAGTTGCTCCTTGGCTGGTTGCTTAAGGGACTGAGTGTGATAATGGCTTTACCTATGGCTTTACTTATAGCTATACTTAGGGCATTATTGGTGGCTTTACTTACGGCTTTACTCATGAGTTTATGGCTTTACTGAAATCATCCATACTAACACCAGCTGATTTTTACTCAGCCTGGAGAGACATTGGGGACTGCAGTGATTAAAACCTTCATGACTTAGGAGATAACCTACTTGATAGAGGTAAATATAACATTCATTACTTAGCCTAGGAGATATTTGTCGAACTGGAGAGGTGTGTTGGAGATAACACTCGAGAGGTTAGATATATTGCCCTCGTTATATGCAGCCTAGGAGACATTTTACGAGCTGGAGACGTGTTTAGGAGACATTGTTTGGACTTTGGAGTGAAATATTGCCTTCATTACCTAGCCTAGGAGATATTTTTCCGGCTGGAGAGGTTAAATAAAGTGTTCATTTACCACTTCAGTACAAGAGGTTTCTCCTAAGGTCTCAAGAGACAGCATAAAAAATAAAAAAAAATGGCTTCCCGGAAATGATGGAGCTGAGTGGTTTACTATTTTCATGGCTTTTCTAACTGATTCTTATTAACATTGGTCGTTTTTACGTGACTTCGATTGGCGGGGTGGTCCTGGGAAGTTAGGCTTAGTTAGATTAGATCAGAGTTAAGTTACATTAGATTAGGTTATTTAGGATTAGGGCGGGCTGGATTGGGTTGGATCAGAGTGGTGTGGGATGGAGTAGCTTAGATTGAGTTGGGTTGGTTGAAGGAAGGCTGGGATTGGTCTAGTTTAAATTAGGTTAGGTTAGGTTAGGTTAGGTTAGGCTTCGTGGATTGGGATAGCCTAGGCTATGATTGAGCTACACTAGCCTGTGTTAGGTTGGGCTTGACTGGGTCTGGTTACTGTATGATTTAGTTACGATTGTCTAGTTGATTTTGGTGGTTAGATTAGACTGGCTTGTACATCGGTTCGGTAGATTAGTTTAGGTTCTTGCTGTTTTATCAGAAGAGGATCCAGACCCAGATACTATATGCTGAAACAATATTGGTGGTGTACGTAAATATACCCAAATAAGCACAAATTTCAGTAGCCAATATTTTGGTGTTATTTCTTCATAACTTAAGTCAGATTATAGAACTGAACAAACATTGACAACACGTAGTTTTGGTTTATGACAAATTTCAGTAGCCTCTCCGTTGGTAATCCCACCATGATTAAGTGAGGTTATGGAACTGAACAGAAACACATAACATCGCGTAGCTTTGATAAAATGACAAATTTCAGTAGCCTTGTGTTGGCATAATTCCTCTGTAACTTAAGTGAGATTACAGAATTGAACAAACAAACTAACGTTCCGTAGTTTTGTTAAGGTGGTCCCCTTTAAAGTTCATTCCAAGTCCTGTGTGAAATTGCTTCGCTTAGTCTACTGTGTTGTCATTAATCTTTGGAATCACTCAGGCTGTCAAGACAAAGCTGTGTTCCAGGCTTCTGTTGATGTATTATCTGCGTTTTGTTGGCTCTATAATTTGTGTGTATAGCTAACTGTATTTGTGTATGTATCTGTCTATCTGTGTATTGTGCAAGCTTTCGAATATGTGAATTTTGAGAGAAATGTTAACTGTGGTTCATTTTGCTGGTTACTATTTTGATGGTTTTATCCACCCAAATCTGGTGACACTTTCTTCGTCCAGTTTTTGCCTTAGACGATTTTATTCAGTTTAGGAGAGACGTTTCAGATACAGCCTTCATAAACTGCCTTTCTGTTAGGGTGTTTTCCATTTCTGAATAAAATCGTCTGGAGAAAGCAAGAGTAAAAGTGGAAATAGTGGAGTAAAGAGATCAGTATTTGTAAGTGAATGGTATAAACGTAAGTCAGTGCCATAATGTTAGCTTCGATTTTCAACCCAGGGCCTCCAGATCTAAATTACAGTAATCCAGAAAATTTGATCCATAAATTCTGGAAGGTTTTTGAGTGACTATTGAAATTGTCTGGCGATATCCTAGCCAAAGTAAAATTGATGAGTCGTCAGCATAGATTAAGAGTTGGTAATAAATGCCATGTTTCTCGTGACTTGGATATAATAGAATAACTTTTAATCAGCTCTTGAGATCACATGAACTTGAGATAGCGTCTGTGTGGGTTGGAGATCTAGCTACAATTTCCGACGTTTATGCATCATAGTTTTTCTTTTTTCTATGCCAAGAAGAAGGAACCAAAGGGCAGGAGCCCGCATACCGTTCCTTCCAAGAAAAAACAAAAGTAATACAACAGAGAGCCAGATTCAAGATCCGTTCTTTTCGAGATGCCTGGACGCACTGCGTTTGAATGACTGGAGATCAAAGGAAGTAGGAAATACAGACAGAGGGAGACAGTTCCAGAGTTGACCTGTTCCTTGGCCTTTTCAGTTAATATTTGATGTCTTGGTTCATTCATATCAGTGCCAACAACAACCATGTGATTATGTCAAGGTTGTTAAGTGTACCAGATGCTAGCCTGCCACACACTGATGTTGTCCCGGGTTCATTTGTTGTCAGCTCTACCAATTGGTAATAAGCAAGTTAGCGGTTAGTGATCAGTCGCACAGTTTAATCATGATGGCGATGTTGATATACGGCTCAGTTTTACCTGTGGAGGTGGAAAGAGGCTGAGTTCAGTGCAAGGGTTTGGTCACTGTAATATTTAGGTGGTGTGTAGTGACAGGCAGCTTCTGGCGAGGGGAGACCGGGTTGTTTCTCGCCCTCTCTGAGGGTCGAGGGGACGGTGACGGGTGAGGGGAAAGTGAGGGTCATATATCCTGAAATTCGAGGACCTGGATACAGTTGAAGTTCGTCAGTAAAGTATCTGTCTGTCTGTTATTTCAATTTTTAGTGAAGTATCTGTCTATTAATTTTATATCAGCCATCACTGTCTTTCGGTCTGTTTGTTTGTCAGAGTCAGTCTATCTGTTTGGGTCTGTCTAAATGTCTCTTTGTGTAAGGATTGAACCAAAGGCTGAAGACCCCAAGAAAGTCTGACCAAAAATTGTAAGTAAAAAGATGCAATTTATATTTATGTAGCAGTATCCACCCACCTATTTGTCACAGTCTGTGTATTTATTTGTCTGTTTTAATGTAATTACCAGTATCTGTTTATCTGTCTGTATGTTTCTAGTGTCTGACCCCGCATCGTGCAAATGATGGCCACGACAATCAAAACAAGACCCATCATAGTCTTATCAATTCCTCTTCATTAACGTTACTACCTTCCACGAGGAGCCACCGTATTTCACCTTGTCCCCCATCGTGCTTTTATTCTACCCTCTTCTCTGTCCGCAAATCACCTTGCCAATACAGAAAACCCAATCATATATATTCCCCATCATGGTCTACTGCTTCGTCTCAAAAGTCTTCTTCACATTGGTCCTTCCCAAGCTTAGTTCTCCACTTTTGCACTTGGTAAACCTCCTCTTCTCCCAAACCTTCCCTGATAGAGACCTTCACATTGTTTTTGGCCTCTCCTTCGCTCAAATCCCCTCTCATCTTGGCTCCCTCCGTCTCGTTCTCGACGTCCGTCCCTCTTCGTCTTCTACAGCGACCTCACTGATACAGCGATTATAGTTCCAGGTGGGCCTCAGGGAACGGGTGTCCTATATATTCGTACCAGCCACCTCGAACCCAACCACTGTACGAATCGAACCCAGCCTTTTTTTTTTTTTTTTATTACGGTAATGTGGAGGAAACGGCAACTTCTTTAATTCGCTGGTCGGTCTGTGGGAATCAATCTCTCTCTCTCTCTCTCTCTCTCTCTCTCTCTCTCTCTCTCTCTCTCTCTCTCTCTCTCTCAAAATTCTTATCGTATCGTATCGTCGTAGCGTTTATAAAGACTCCAACATGCTTGCCTGCGTCGGCCTTAGTAACCCAGTGGCGGCTGTCCATGCTGTTCGTTCTCTGGCAGCATCCCTATTCAGTCCCTTATCCCTGAGGTCGCACTCGTATGCTCTCGTCCCAGGTCTTCTTCGGTCTACCTATTGCAACACAGTCCTCTTCACGTTTCTCACCTTATGTTCCTTCCATTTTTTTTTTCTTCAACTACCATCCACCCACCGTCATTCTCTACTCATCTATACTATGCTGGTGTGTGTTTCCCTCACTTTACCTCCCCACTTCTCCTTCATTCCATCTTTCCCTCCCTCTGTGTACCTCCATATTACTCTACCATCTCTCTTCTTCATTTTACCTCCCCATTTCTCCTTCAGTCCATCTATCCTTCCCACTCTGTACCTCCCTATTACTCTCCCATCCCTTCATCATTTTACCTCCCCATTTCTCCATCATTTCATCTTTCCCTCCCTCTGTATGCCTCCCCATTACTCTCTCTCTCACATTATGTCTTTCCTATCAACCCACCATCCATCCATCCATCCTCTACCATTTCTCCATTATTCCTGCCTTCCATCCTTCCTGTCTCCCTTCTATCCCTCCTTCCTTCCCGTCTCTTTCTCATGTTACTGATCTCTCCAGGAACCCATCCTTCCTTCATCCTTTCCTGTTCTCCTTCCTTTCTTCCATCCTCTCCTCTTCCTGTCATCTTCCCTGCCTTCTTCAATCTTCCATCCATCCTCCCTTTCCATCCACACTCCCTCTCATCTCTCCCCTTCATCCTCCCTTCTTTCCCATCCACACTTCCACCTATCCACTCTCCCTCTCATTCACCTCCCTCCCATCCACACTGCCATCTCTATTCCTTCCATCCTCCCTTCCCCACCATCCACACACGCACCCATTCACTCTTCCTCTCATCTATCTCCCTCCCATCCACATACTCTCCCATCCTTCTCCCATCCCACGCCCACCCACCCTCTCCCCCTGCTCAACTATGCTATGGCGGTCGGTCTCCCCATGTAGATGCATTTTACCTCCCAGACCCGGCCCTTGTATCACCATTTTCCACACCCCACCGTTTCAAGATCAATCCTTGCTGAATTTTTGGTCGTCAGATTCACCCTCTCTCTCTCTCTCTCTCTCTCTCTCTCTCTCTCTCTCTCTCTCTCTCTCTCTCTCTCTCTCTCTCTCACCCGATTTCCCGCTACATTACCTACAATTTTTGACGTACAACGCGCCGCGTCGCTGTTCAACACGCTGGAAATTCTTTTATCATGCTTGGGCTTTGACTTCTCCCTCAATTGACGCATTTCGCGGTGGATTATCGCTAGCTTGATGATGATGATGATGATGATGATGATGATAGTTGCACGGATGGCCTCATTTTCAGATTTAACATTCTTCAGTAAACCTGGAATATTTACCCTGTGTTGTAAGAATTGTTTCCAAGAGATGATGATGATAGACGCGTGGTTTATTTTTATTCGTATCTTCATTTATACTGCGGAGTGTGCAGTACTTAGGGTATATGATAATTTCCCCTTAATATTTGTAGTACTGTAGGCTGTCATTTGCTTGATCATGACTCCACGAATGTTGATATTTCTTGAGTTTGCAGCACATTAGAACTGGTTGTTACACCCTCTGTTAAAGTTAAATGTTGAGTGTTGTTGTTTGTGTAATGTTTAAGTGCAATCCTTTTTATATATGACATATCCTTTAATTGGACGCTTCTGTGTTGGGTTGTTGTCCGCATAATAGGCTAATGATGATGGGGAGGAGGAGGAGGAGGAAGGGGATTTTACTCAAGTGGATTGGTGATGATGATGGTGTTGATGGTGATGATGATGATGATTACTGTGATTGTGATGATTGTAATGCCGATGATGATTACTGTGATAGTGGTGATTGCAATGCCGATGATGATTACTGTGATAGTGATGATTGCAGTGCTGATGATTACCGTGATAGTGATGACTGTAATGCCGATGATGATTACTGTGATAGTGATGATTGTAATGATGATGATGATTACTGTGATAGTGATGATTGCAGTGCTGATGATTACTGTGATGGTGATGATTGTAATGCCGATGATGATTACTGTGATAGTGATGATTGTAGTGGTGATGATGATTAGTGCAATAATGCTGATTGTAATGCTGATGATGATTACTGTGATAGTGATGATTGTAATGCTGATGATGATTACTGTGATAGTGATGATTGTAATGCTGATGATAATTATTGTGATAGTGATGATTGTAATGCCGATGATGGTTACTGTGATAGTGATGACTGTAATGCTGATGATGATTACTGTCATAGTGATGATTGTAATGCTGATGATGATTACTGTCATAGTGATGATTGTAATGCTGATGATGATTACTGTGATAGTGATGATTGTAATGCTGATGATGATTACTGTCATAGTGATGATTGTAATGCTGATGATGACTGTGATGACTAATTTACACAAGTGGATCGAGTGGGCAGAGAACAGACAGAGGGAGAACAAGGCCTGACATCACCCCTTGTCGTGTGTGAAGAGGAATATGATAACCTTGTGAGCAGGTCCCCGGCGGCCCCCTTGTTTACGTCTTAGGAGGCTGGTGTGTGTCTCCAAGGCTTCTGTTTGGCTCTGTTTATAGGCTGTGCTACCCTCGTCCGTATATGCTGGGCTTTTTGTTGGGGGTTGCTGGGCTATACGTATATACAGTTCTGTGGAAAGAGACCCTAACTTGATCCCTTGTTCCATACTCCTTTCTGCCATTCGTCTCTCTCTCTCTCTCTCTCTCTCTCTCTCTCTCTCTCTCTGGTAGTCTGTTATTATTATTATTATTATTATTATTATTATTATTATCATCATTATCAATTCACACAGACCTGTCTTACCGAAGGTGTTAGAAAACCTTCCTTAACACCTTCACCTAGATAACTTTTTTTTCTCTAATACTTTTACCTTTAATATGCTTCCTATCGCCAAACAGTATACCAAACTATAATATGATTTTTCTCAGCCGATATCGAGACTTCCTATAGAGAAAGGGCTAATTTCCACAGGAGGATGGAGAAATTAAGAATGTGGATAATGAGGGTATTCGAAATATCTCCACATGTTTGTTAATGATCGTGGTGGATGTGACATGATTTGTGTGTTGGACTCAGCATAACTCAGGGGTACGGTATGTCGAGAATGGGATCATTTTCGCATACTTTGTTGTAGGACATGATGTTGTGGATGTGTGTGTGTGTGTGTGTGTGTGTGTGTGTGTGTGTGAGAGAGAGAGAGAGAGAGAGAGAGAGAGAGAGAGAGAGAGAGAGAGAAGCATTCATTTATTAGGAAAAAAAGGGGGGTAGTTACGTTCAGTAGATTGGCTTATCTTGGTACGTGAGAACTTCAGGTTGTCGTCGTCTTCCCTCTGCTTGTTCTTCTTCATCGCCTTCTACATTATCCCAGCTTCCTTCGGTGCCAAAGGATAGCAACGGAGATTCCAGAAACTAGTTCTAGGAGGTCAATAGGAAAAGTAGCTAGCATGAACAGCCATTTGAATGTTTGTTTTAAATTGGCCATACCTTTGTTGACTGCCCCCAGCCTGCCAGCCATATCGCTTGGCTTCAGTCCACAAGAAAGGAGAGTCCTTTGCTAAGCTCTTGTTGAATGAATCCATACAGAAAGTTACAACAGTTATTATTCTTAAGCATATTCTCCATCACCCCCTTATTCTTAAGCTTATTCTTCATTCCCCCATATTCTTAAGCATGTTTTACGTTACCCGCATATCGTAGGGTACACAGTGAAGAATGGATAATCGGATAAATAACGAGGTCGTAGAGTGTAACTTCGGGGATAAGAGACTGAAGAGAGAGGCTGCTAGAGATTGAGCAGCGTGGCGAGGGGCCGATGCATGTAACTGTGTTGGAACTTTTATAAACGAACGAATGAGTAGAGAGGGTGGTCCGTAAAAAGCGGTCTTCTCGAAACTCACCTGGCGATACCTTACAGTTTATGTTTTGCGGGAACTGCGCAGTGTGTTGATATTGGCGTGGGTGTTACCGTGTGAATAGGAATAAATAGATAATTCAGGGCGGACTTTGATGACGCTGTGCCGTCTCCTCAGCACACGAAAAATAGCCCGGCGAAGTGAAAGGACAGCGTTATATGTGGACAGCCCTGTATTTCATCCTTCACAGCATTCACGGGGACTGGCAGTAGCGCAGTGGGTGAGAAAACGTACTTGGCATGCAGGCGAGTGATCCCGAGTTTAATTCCTGGGCTGCCCACACGACCTCTGAGCAAAATCTGTCGAGTTCCCTTCGTACCTTGGTCTAAAAATAAAGACTGGAGGTAAAACGTATTGTGAGCGTCGTATTCTGAGGGAAATGTCTTAGTGTTTTCCTTGTCAGTCAAGTTTGCGCCACGGAGACAAAATCTAAATTAGTCCGAAACACACCCAGATGTTGAGAAAATTTTGGAAATATTTGAGGATGAAAAACAGGAGTTATGTAATCGTTTTTAATCCGTTTGTTACAAGGGGGCTGTCCTTAGATCAGAATTATTTGGAGATAGCAAGTAAAATAAATAAAAGTAAATAGATAAATAAGTAGAAAAATGAATAAAGTAACTAAGTAAATAATAATGACATTCTCGGGCTGAAGAGAGTAAAATAACGAAGGCTAGAGTTTATTTTGAGTAACGACACAGGTTCCAGACGACGTTAAGAATTTGTTAACAGCTTCTGTACAGTCAGAAAAAAGAGTCTGCCATGTTTTTACCTCTTCATCTACTTCACATTGAGGGCATATCCATCATTTTCCATCTTGATACAATCGGCATCAAAACTCATGTCGCCCCTTCTGCTTCTCTCTCCGTGATGTGTGAAAATCGGTGTGGTGAATCCTTAGCAGATGGACACTGATGGCGTTGGTCTGTATCAGGTTATCGATGTTGGTTGCTGCTGATTCACTGGATTGATTATCAAAGCCCATATACAGCATACCAAACCTCTCACAGCACACCAAACCTCTCACAGCACACCAAACCTCTCACAACATACCAAACCTCTCACAGCATACCAAACCTCTCACAGCATACCAGACCTCTCACAGCATACCAAACCTCTCATAGCATACCTCTCACAACATACCAAACCTCTCACGGCATACCAAACCTCTCACAGCATACCAAACCTCTCACTACACACCAAACATCCTACAGCATACCTCTCACAACATACCAAACCTCACACAACATACCAGACCTCTCACAGCTTGAGAATATTAGATACCGGAGGAAATTATAGTTCTTTTACGCTAACTTGGCCGAGATTTTCACCCTCTTGCAGCTTGTATTTTTAAAGTATATTGGTTAAAAAAGACACTACAATAGCTCTACATTCTTCTCATAACACTTCTTCGTGACTAGCATCATAGTCTAACGTCAGCATTCCTACAGTTCAGCATTCAAGGCGGAGAGATGGAGTTTTAGTCCAAGTTAAAAGGAGTGTAGTAAGTAGAAATGGTGAAATATTGGGCGTATTTTGGTCTCTAATGGTGAGTCTCGGGTACCCTCTTGACTCTTGATCAAAATAAACGAAGAGATCTACCCTTAATCGGAAGGAGATAGTAGATTAGTCAACGAACTTTTTACAACTCTGTACCGTCTCGACTCTTGATTAAGCTAAATGAAGAGACCGACGGAGGCTCCGGTGGAGACGTAACGCATTTATTTCTTTATTCATTTTTTACTTAATTAGACCCTCTTGTCGGTAACCCCCAAAGGCCGTGGCCCCTCTCATTAGCGGGGCTCTGAATGGCGGTGCTTAACGACGAAAACCATTAAGCGAGCGCCGGTGTAATTGAGGTTATTCAGGTGAGCACACGGGGCTTCGATCAAAACACCTGGGGCTCAATGCATAGACGGACTTGTGAGCACCTGCCCTGCGTAGCTGAGGTGTGTGTGTGTGTGTGTGTGTGTGTGTGTGTGTGTGTGTGTGTGTGTGTGTGTGTGTGTGTGTGTGTGTGTTTTGAGGAAAGTTGAGGAAACGTGAATCTCTCTTTGTCACTTCATTGTAAACAAATAATAAAAATTAGAATTTTCTTATGTCTCTTGTTCTTTGTGGCAAAAAATGATAAGTTACTAGGAAACGTATGATGAGCATTTTTTTTTTTATTAAACAAAAAGAAGGCAGAATTTCTCCTTGTCTCTAGTTCTTAGTGAAAAAAAAAAAAAATAAGAGAATATTACCTAAAGCCCTTGTTTGTATTTTCAGCAAAGGGAAGGGAAGAAAAGCACAGAAACTGCACTTGTCTTTCGCTCTTTCTCGAAAAATTTACGTAAGGGAATCGACTGTAAGTTTGTATATTCGCTCAGGTTGGCCTCCGGGGGTGATTTGTTTTGTTGTTTAGGCCTCCCATACCTGCTTCATTATAGCCGTCTTAGCCCCGTCGCCACCTAGGGAAAGGAAGGCGAAGGGGAGGGAAGAGGGGTCGATGGAAGGATGGATGGAAGGAGGAAGGATGGTAATGATATCAAAGGAAAGTTGAAAGTATGGTGACAGGATAGTAATGGTATCAAAAGAAAGGGGAAAGAAACATGGCAGAATGATATTGATATCAAAGGATGATAGATGGAAAGATTTTATTAATGAACAGAAATACGAGGGAGGATTGAAAGCTTACAACGTCAGAAAATAAGAAAATCAAAATCAGGAACCGTTCATTTCTAGATTCTGGTCACATTGCGCTGTACAGATTCGAAGTATTAATAGTAGGAGAGACGGGCAGAGGAAGAGAGTTCGGAAGCGTATCAGTCTTTGGCATGCTTGGATGGTTAAGTTAGGGGAAAAATTATGAGAATCGATGGGAGAATAATCAAGAAAGTTACAAGAATGTTGTTCGAAGTTTTGCTTAGTTGGTAGAGGGTTGGCACTCTAAAAGAATACATTTTGGTGTGTCAGAGGATGGTTGGATGGATGGAGCTTGGGGGTGGATGGAAGAATGCTTGATTGAAGGATGGCACCTGTACAGTAATTAATTTTATTTTACCTTAAGGAACTGGGTGACTTCCACGGCTTGAACGCTAAGTCGTGGCGGGATTATGATCGATGAGCCATAGTTATGATGTGGAATAAGTACCCGTGGTTACCTGTCATTCAGACTTGCCCTCCAGTCTGACTACACTTGGCCATCAACTAGGCTGAAGGGGGTTAGGGATCTTCGTCAGGTTAGAACAGGTGTGATCTAATTGATGTGGACAAAGGAGTGATGATCCAGTACACTCCAGGTTTTGTAACATTTTAACCTGGTGTAGTGTGGTGGGAGAGGCCTCGTCTATCAGGTTATGTGCCCGGGTTTAATTCATGAGGGGCATGACTGATATTTTGCTACATTTGTTTAGATATCTTGAAAGGCTCACTGTTTTGTCTGTCTAACCATAGTACTGCTTGTGCTTTCAAGTGTGGTTCCTGTAGTCCACAACTACGCTAGATTTACTTGTACAATCTTGCAGTGTATCAGAGTTGCATTTAATTCCCACATTACAAAAGGTGTGTTCTGTGCTGCCTAAAATAATGTGACTGTCGTTAATAAATAGGTATATAAATTAATATAAGCAGTTTACACTTTTGTCGGGATGGGGTCTTCCTTAGTTTTTATTTTTTTAATAATAGAACAGAGGAAGGAAAACCAAATGAGTGAAAAAAAAAAAAAGAATAATCCATACACCAGATTACTAGTGTCCTCCATGAACAGAGTCCAGAATACATGAACGACGTTGAGTCTTGCCAAGGGGTAGCCACAATAGGTGTCCTTTGTCCGGAGGGGGTCTCCAGCAGCTGAAAAATAAATGTTTGTCAGCCATAAATAAAATCTCAAGCTACTCCTCTCCCTACTAAGGTTTAACGGAGAATGCGTCTAACCCATTCACTACAAGAGGCCACCAAAACTGAGTACAGTCATGCAGGTGTAACACGGAAATAAGACAAATAAAGGCGACGTCATCCTGCCGAAGGTTTTAGTCGAGTATTATACCTTTCCTGTGCACCAAAGCCGTACAGTGTAATCCATGACTACTCCACTGCTGGGTTCAAGCTCTAGCTAAGCAGTGTGAGGCAGCGGCTTTGCCAGAACACGCTTGGCTTAGCTGGATCATCCCCTACTTTTTGCAGAGACAGGTCTGGTGTCCTCTTGAGTATGATCAGGCCTCTCTGGTGAATGCGGAAATCAGTACCTGGGAAGCGTATATTCATAAACAAAGGCCAGAAAACATTAGCGTATATTGCCGTATCTCTATAATTTATCTTAGTAAAAGGTGTATTTGTATTATTACTGTTAACACTCGTGGATCGTGCGTGTACAAATTTATTAACATGAAACACGATGCTATTCAGAGGATGTGTGTTATAATTTTTGCACTCAGAGGTCTGTTGAGTAGTGTATCATGCATTCATATAATGTGATATTATTATTCTTAGATATTGTAGGGTGATGTTAGGATGTCTTGTTGTGTCAGTATGGAGAGTGTTAGCTTTAAAAGGACTGAAACACACACACACACACACACACACACACACACACACACACACACACACACACACACACACACACACACACACACACACACACACACACACACACACACACACACACACACACACACACACACACACACACACACACACACACACACACACACACACACACACACACACACACACACACACACACACACACACACACACACACACACACACACACACACACACACACACACACACACACACACACACACACACACACACACACACACACACACACACACACACACACACACACACACACACACACACACACACACACACACACACACACACACACACACACACACACACACACAGGTAAAATTCTAATAATTTCTCTTATTGGCTCTTGTATGAAATAAAGGATATTTATTAGAACGTATCACCGTAATGAAATTTTAGACATCACGCAAAGCATCATGAATCATTAAATTTGTTTTCCTTATTACTGCGAGAAATGTGGTGGTAGATTAAATACATAGGAAAATACATAACTACTGTACTGTATTCCTGTTGACCCACTTGCATCTCTAAAGAGGAAGGTGTGAAAGAAATTACTTGACTGAGAAAGGTACTATATTTATCAGATTCTTTGTTACTGAAAATTGTGGCCAAAAAGTGGATTACAAAATATGGATTAGTGATACTGTGATTGAACTAAAATCTGATATATTAGCGAATGTTTGCAAGTCTGAAATTAATGGCATTGCGTGATCAAATGCAATTGTTTCTCTCATCAAAAATAATGGAAAATCAGAAATTCACTTTGCATTGGTACAGAGCGCCTGATTGCGAAAGTAAATTTGCCTCGAATTGAAAAAAGTTACATTTTGCGAAACGGATTTGGAAATGTTGGTAGGGTAATTTGGCGCCATTAAGACGATGATGTACGAAGGGTTAAGAGGCAGGAGAGTCTGGGGCAGGTCGGGGGGGGGGGGCCCGGGTGGGGGAGGGTTGGGGTCAGGGCTGGGTACCTGTATGTATAATGGGAGGAATTAAGGCAGGTGACAGTATGATACAGAACAGGAATTTCCAACGATGTATTTCCCGGTTTATTATTTCTCCCTTTGTTTATTTCCCCCTCCTCCCGACTCAGACACACACAGTCGTAGATAAATAATAACGATTTCCAGGTAATTTAATTAGACGTGGAGCTGTATTTTAATTAACTGCCTACCAATACGAAGCTATTTTCAGTTGCTTCTTTAGCATATTATGGTTAAAAGGAGTACAGTACACATTTTATCGGTACATTATAAACTTTTTGCTTATGTATGTAGTCTTGAAATCTTATATATGCATACACTATAGCATTTTATATATGGTACTTTGGGGCATGACTGAATAAGTTGTACAGTATCTCAGTTGACCGTGAACTTGCATTGTTGAAGTTGAACGATCACATCCACATAGTAACTGAACTGGCACACCTTGATCGGGTCCTCTTCCGTAAATGCCAGTCCCCACACCAGCTTGTCTTGAGTCAGGGCCGTGAGATGTGGCTTACCTGTACCTCTTACCACAGACCGGGTTCTTCGCCACCTGCTATGAAATGATCGTGATGATGGTGGTGGTGGTGGGGAGGCAGTGGTAAAATTAGTAGTCTGAGGGAATCGGGGAAATAATTAGCCCGAATCTTCTGCTTTCGTTACTCCAGTTACGCTCATTTTGTCACCAGGCCTGTTTTCGTCAGTCTGTTTTTATTTCATCTTTTCTTCCTTAATCTACAGTATATTCCTTAATCTTGTGTTTTCGCTTCTCCGCTGACATTCTCACGTTTTTTCACCGAAAGGTCTGTTTTCATCAGACTCCATAATGATCACACGTAGGTGATATCCTGTAATATTCTTGGTGCATCATAATGTCACCTTCATTATACATCTCATCATTTAGTTCACCTTTTGCAAAATATGCCTCAAAAAATACCATCACTGCCGATTGTCTGTAGTGTGACAGTAGGATGAGAGAAAAGGATGAGACTTTACACTTGCATCTCATCCCACATAGGCTACCCTCCTTATATATTTATATTTATTTTTGTCTACTCTTCTTAGTCCTTCCAAACTCTACACACTTCGTCATTAGCTACTCCTTCAAGATAACGATGTTAAAAAACACTCTTTCGGCCGGTAGCGTGTTGGGTGAAGGTAAGGGAGAGTAAAAAAGGGAGATTCATTACGTACATATCACCATTTTTAATTTTTTCGTCTCCTTTGCGGACTGTCCTCAGTCTGTATTCATCTTACATGCTTCAGCCGTAGGTACAACTTCGAGATCTCCGTTTTAAGAGTTGTGGCCGATAGTGAAAAAGGTGAAGGTAGCTAAGGGAAGCAGTAGAGGATGAAATACACATAATCCCCTTTCCTCATCTTTCTTGAACTCACTTCATCATAGCCCTACATACTGCGCTATTAGGGGTCAAGAATTAGGGTTGATGAATTAGTTATAGGGAGGAGGTAGTGAAGAAATAGAGGAAGAAACTTACACGCTCGCTTCACCCCTTTTTACCTTCATCATCATACTTTTGCATTTTCTAGTCCCTCCCAGCCCTGCATACTTCTTCAAGATCTTGGTGTTCAGAATTTTGGGAGATAAATTAATGTGAGGAGGTCAGGGAAGGAATAAAGAGGGAGAATTTTGCAAAACTGCTCTCACATTTTGACCCTTTCTCCATCTCTGTATCCTGCTCTTTTCGACTCATTCCATGACCACTTACCATGTCATTAGGTTCACTTTTGCGATCTGCGTTACGTGATTTACGGCTGATAATCTATAGGGAGAAGGTATGAGGATGTACACCCACACCCAATCCCTTTACTTTTTCTCTTATCCATCCTTTGGCCACCTACTCACCCTGTGATTACATACACCTTCTCGATCTCTGTTTTAAGAATTATGATCGTCTCTAGGAGGAGTTTCCATTCGTGTACCATTTTATATTTGTTTAGACAGCTGTGTATCTTTACCCTTGTAGTTCCGTAAATTAAAGTGGACATTTGATATGCACATCTATACTCAGCATCTTTAGTTTCTTAAGTGACAAGGAATTGGCAGCTGGAATAGATCTAACAGGTAAAATTTATACGCCTTTAGATTTGTATCCATAGATCAGTGTCGACTTAACCCATGGAAAAATTACTAAAAAGTCCCTGATACATAACTTTTGACTCTGGGTTCCAAAAAAATTACAAATAAGCTTTTTTTTTTATTAATTTACGTAACTCGAAAAGTGGACAGTAATTTCAACTTACTACTTAACTCTGGCAAAGTCCACCACAAATATTAAATGTATTACTTGGTAGGGAACTAATGGTGTATAGGGAGACGATAGGAAGGGAAAAAGGGAGAATGTACACCCACACCTCATCCCTCTACCTCTGTCCATCTGAGAGCCACCTGGATAGCCTACCTTGTCATTTAGGCCAATTTTCGTACACCTTTGGGATTCTCTCTCTCTCTCTCTCTCTCTCTCTCTCTCTCTCTCTCTATATATATATATATATATATATATATATATATATATATATATATATATATATCAACATAGAAGAGGTAGAGAGGGAAATCAAGAGAGAATTCACCCTCACACCTCATCCCTCTACCTGTCCCTCCTATCCATCTCCTGACCACCTACCTAGCATACCCCGTCATTAGGAGAGGCTGGCTAAAACCACCACTCCTCTGATTTCGACCGATATTGGCCTGGAAAATGAGGGCTCACTAATCCAGAGTTTGGTTTCGGTGTTGCCTCATCGTTTCCACCAAATTCAGGTTTTCTTTGAGATTTACTGCCCTCGCCATTATCCAACGCCGTCGTCTCTATCTTTACTGCCCTCCGTATCTCGCATGGGTTTTGCTTCGTATGTTTATTTATTTTTTATGTGCAGGTTTATCTGTCATTTCTCCCTTCTGCTGTACTTTTATTTTGTGTCTTCGAGAATGTCATGCATTTTAAGATATATTTTTTGGCCTACCTATGGAACTGTCAAACTGATCATGTAAATTATTTCCTTGTTTATATTACGGTATTTATTTTTTGCATCTGAATTTTTATGATAATTGTTCTTCCATTTTTTACATTTTTAACTAAATCGTGATAATGATGGTGGTGCATTTGCTGCAATTTTTTACTGGTGATTATGGTGGTAGTGATGATAAAGATGTTATATTTTTTTGCTGGTCACAAGTCTATATAGTCATACGTGGAGATGTATAATGATTACTTAAAACATATCCTGTGAGTTTTATATACTGGTTAATTTATGTACTTGCCGTACTTTTGGCATCTTTTGAGAGCCAGGTTTTGCAGTGTTTGTGTTCTCATCTCACACGGGTCATGTTTTCTGGCTTTTATTGGTAGGCTCTTGTCTTTATTAGTTTGTCTCTCCCTTTCTATCTAGTTAACTGTTCTTTTATTTTCGCCACGTCTGCAGCTAAGCTGGCAGGGAAAATTTTTTAGAGTGTCGGGTACTATTCTTAGCTGATAAGTTTGTAAGTCATATTTGATCCACTCCATTCCTAGGTAGGAAAAAATTCAGGGTGGATTGTATTATTATCCATTTTTTCGTTCGTTCTTCACATTTACCTGTACTTTGTTTTGATAATGTACTTTTTCTTGTACATTATCGAAACATTATCAGAGGTTGTGTTTTCTGTGCTTTGGTGATGCGCTCTTGTCTTTATTAGTTTGTTTTTCCCGTTTTATCAAGCCAACTACTGTCTTATTCTAGCCAGATGTGCAGTTGATAATGGTAGACAGAAATCAGGTACTTTCGTTATTTTATTCATATTTTACTTATTCAAATTTTTCAAGGTTTTTATTCAGGTTTTTTAAATCTTTTATTGTACTTAATATATTTTTCCAATCGGACTTTTTTTTTATTTGGCCAGGGTCATTGAACTCTGTAATTTATCATCATAGAAAATTTTGATTGTATTTAGAGAACTGTTAATAGATTTTGGCTCAATGGTGATTTGCTCTGCGTCATCGGTTTTTGTTATGAGTTTTAGTTCATATTTGTTTTATGTTGATGTGTGTGTGTGTGTGTGTGTGTGTGAGAGAGAGAGAGAGTACTGCTGAGAGAGGTCGGCGGCTACCTGAGCACTGACAGAGAAGGGTTATTTAGGACCCCTCGTAGGCTCCATTATATTTCATGTGTCCCTTGTTAGAGAGAGAGAGAGAGAGAGAGAGTAGTAGTAGTAGTAGTAGTAATAGTAAGGAAAGAGAAGTAGCAAGGAGCGACGCTTGGAAAGGGGAAGGAAAGCATAGTTAGAAAAAAGGTAGGTGATATAAGTAGTGAAATAATTGGTTAGGGGCGGAAACGAAAGAAAGAGGAAAGATAGGAAGGGGAGCCGAATAATATGATTTAGAAAGCGATGAAAATAACTGAAGGAGGAAGGAATAAGATACAAGGTTAATGAAATATAGAGAGAAGGGGAGGAGAAGGGAACAGAGGAAGTGGAGGAAGAGAAGGGGAAGACACAGGAAGGGAGAAAGGTAAATATAATGAAGTAAAGAAGGAAACACAAGAGAAAGAAAGGGACAGAAGGAAACGGAAAAAGGAGATACAGTAACAAAGAAAGAGGAAGGGAAGAAAACAAGGGAGGAGGGTGCGAGAATAAACGAGACGTAGATACAAAGATATGAGGAAAGAGAAGGAAGCAGAGAAACAGGAGAAAATAGAGGAACACGGAAGCAGGGGAAGAGAGGGTAACAAGGAAGGAGGAAGAGAAGGAAACAGGGGAGAAGGGTGCAAGAATAAGGAATTAGGGGAAGGGAAATTAACAAAGGTAGAGGAAGAGAAGAAAACAGATAAAAAAAGAAGAGTGCGAGAACTGATAATTATTGGAGGTAACAAAGATAGAGTAAGAGAAGAAAAGACAAAGATGAAGAGCGAGAAAACAGCATCAGAGAGAGAGAGAGAGAGAGTTAATGTGATTATGGAGATGGGGAAGCTTTAATGTCCTTATGGCACTCCTGTCGAATGCCATCAATGTAGAATACACCTGGAGCATTTACCAATTAACACCTGCCCTTATTTCTTACGTTGATTTCTCTCAGGTGCATTAAATCTTCCAAGGGTAAAATATTGTGTTAAATTCCGTCCATATTTCTGTGCAAATGATTGAGATTCTTTTTCATTTGCTGATTTGGAGGATGAAGTTTGTATTATATATGGTTAATGTGTGTGTGTGTGTGTGTGTGTGTGTGTGTGTGTGTGTGTGTGTGTGTGTGTGTGTGTGTGTGAAGATGCAAGTGTTTCGAGTTGAATTCGTTTGATGTGTATGACAAACAAAGTGCTATGATTTTGGTGTTTGTAATTACTATTATTATTATTATGATTATTATTATTAATAATCTTGAGGAGTTGGTGTTCTTGAAAAACAATGCCATATTATTATAATTATTTTCACTCATCTTAAATGTCAGGACTAACTTGCCTAGCCCCGGGCACCTACGCTCCTCACGCACCAACGTAGGATTGGATGATGGATGGATGGATTATTATTATTATTATTATTATTATTATTATTATTATATTAGTATTTTTTTTATTATTATTATTATTATTATTACTATATTAGTATTTTATTATTAATATTATTATTATTATTATTATTATTAATCGTGAAGAGTTGGTGTTCATGAAAAACAGTGTCATATTATTACTTTTATTACGATGCTGCTGCTGCTGATGATGATAATGATGATGATGATAACCCTCAGTTCAGCAGAATAATTTGTAAGAAGAGTATACCTGAATGCGCCTCATAGCAAACAGTGGGTATGCTGAGAGTATACAGTTGGCCTAAAACTCCAGTGACCACAAAGATAACTCCACATTAAATAAAAAAATTGGCTTTTTTGAGCGAAAAATGAAATATATACGCTCATAACAGTGAAAAATTCCTTAATATCTCCCGACTTTACTGTCACTCTTTCTCCACTTCCCCACAAAAAAAAAAAAAAAAACGAAAAGAAAGAAAAAAAAGCGAAAATCATCGGCAACTATTTCCATGTCGTTGAATCAAGACATCATTTCTGGGGGACCCTCGGGAGACTTCGCGCCAGAACCACCTCGACAACGGCGGGCACAGCGACGGGATAATCCGGCAATTACAGTACTCGGAGCCGAAAACTATAATGCCCCTTATGGGTATGCAAATGTGGCGTCGAATACGGTAATTTGCCTGTGGTGGTGGGGTTTGCCGAGTTGAGAGACAGCGCCGAAGTTGTATAAGAGCGGCCGGAAATGGGAGGGTGGTTTCGTAGGTATGCGGTTCGGTATTTGTTGGTCCCTGGTTCGATTCTGGATGGTGACTACGAAAATCTTGTGTATTTATAATAATGCATTATTATTATTATTAGTAGTAGTAGTAGTAGTAGTAGTTTTTTTATTATTAATGTTATTTTATTTTATCTTATTATTATTATGATTATTATTATTTATTATTATTATTATTATCATCATCATCATCATCATCATCATCATCATCATCATCTACTCGTTTATTTACTGTACTGATTTCTCTTCTTTCGTCTTTTTCAGGTAAGGAGTTCGTACACTACATCTTTCAAGGAAACTGAGATGAGAGAGAAGTGGATTCGCTCAACCCTTCAGATGCTGACTGGGGGCTTCTCAGTTAAGCTTTAAGATACCCAATTGTTTTATTTTTTTGGATGGTAAGAAGTCATGGAGCCCGGGAATGTGTGTGTGTGTGTGTGTGTGTGTGTGTGTGTGTGTGTGTGTGTGTGTGTGTGTGCCATCTGTTGACGGTTTTATTCAGCTTAGCATAAATTTTTGACAGAAGGCGCTAGACAGAAAATAATAAGCCCCTTCACCCCTACAAAACACTTTTACTCGTATTTTTATTAAGCTTTTCCTGTCGATTTTTTTTTAGTATAGAATAAATGTTTAGCCTGGAGAAATTAGATATAGCATAACAAAAATTATTAATAAAGATAATTGCTTTAATGAATTAGCTTACCTGGTAGCAGTGGAAATAAAGTAAAGAGGAGTCACCAGTAGCAGGAACAGATTGATAATAGCATGTTTCTCTCTCTCTCTCTCTCACTGCCTTAATTTGTGTGTAAGATTGCCTGCTTTAACTTTAGCCTTCCCTTAAATATTCACTCTTTATGCACAGATTAGCGTAAATATTTAAGGTGGAAAATACGCGAATAAAAATTGATATCATTATACTTGTGTGGAGAATAGTTTGTTCAGTAAATTGATTAGGAGTCTTCATAAACAGGGCCTCAGGAGTCGGGATTTACAAATAGAGGAACGGTACAGTACGATATCTAGCATTAACATCTTCACTGCTACATGTAATTCCTAAGTCAAATAAGCTTTTCGAATAGTAGGATATACCGTACTATAGAGGAATCACCCACCACAAGCAAGAATACACTAATAATATCATCTGGTCCACGGGGGGATCAAGAACTGAGGATGACAAGGAGACGAGCAGTACAGTATATCCCGCCTGTAAAAGCCCCCTGTGTGTGTGTAATTCACCGGGTCGGTCAGGATCACTTAATGGTCGTGATGGTCAGCTTTTACCCTCCCGGAAGGGAGCTGATAGCTCATATAGTCCGATCTAAGGGCAAGGCTGTTACCTTCACACAAGCATACACCCGTCCCCTTGTTCAAGGGGGACAGTAACTACCCACTTCGTCAGTGAAACTTTTCGCAACCTGAGCGAGGCGCGAACTCCCGTCCACCAGTTGGCAAGCGAGAACGTGTGTGTGTGTGTGTGTGTGTGTGTGTGTGTGTGTGTGTGTGTGTGTGTGTGTGTGTGTGCTCGAGTTTCATTCACCCCGATGTTGGCGATGCAGTATTGATTAAGCGAGTTGATGTGAGCGATGCTGAGGTGAATACGTAAGCTGCTCTGTCCCGATCAGTTCTTCTGCCTCTGTATTGTCCTCACGCATTGAACGGTAGCCGGGCGTGAGAATTTTTCGCTTTTGTTTCGTCGCTGCAGAGTTTTTCGTTCGTGGCTGTGTGTGTGTGGGGAGGGGGATTGTGTTTGTGTGGGTGGGTGGATGTGTGTGTGTGTGTGTGTGTGTGTGTGTGTGTGTGTGTGTGTGTGTGTGTGTGTGTGTGTGTTTGATAATGTTTGGAGATTTTCAGTGCGGAGTTGTTAGTATGAATGAGATAGGTACATAGATAGATAAATAGGTACATGGATAAATGAACAGATGTATTGGTAGGTATGTAGGTACGAGAGAGAGAGAGACTACAGAGTTTTTTTCGGGCTTTTTTCTCCTTTTTTGTGGACTGTATTTGTTTTGGGAAGATTTGAGTGCTGAGGGATTTGTGTGGGTGTTGTTTGGTTAGCGGATGAGAGAGAGAGAGAGAGAGAGAGAGGACGGTGGAGGTTATGAGATGGAAGAGTCAGAAAGAGCACACGTGAGAGAAATGGAAAAAATACTAAAAAAAAAAAAAAAAAAAAAGAGAGAGAAAGAAACTGGGATAAAACCGAGAGAGATAGAAGAGAGAATAACATGCAGTATGTGTGTTGGTCTGCACTATACCCTGCTCCATTTGCCAACGGACGGTGCTTAAAAGAGTCTCTTCTCTTGAATATCAGATAATTTTAGTGGTCGTGAGGGAAGGAAATGAATGAATGAGATGCATGTAAGTTCAGGGAAAAACAGTAGCAGACTGAGGGCATGTGAGGGAGTGGCAGACAGATAACGTGAAGGAAATTTAGACAGAAGGCATACCAGTGAACACATGCACTGAATTAATGGGGAAACAAGCTAACAAACAGAGGGCACGTGAGGAATGGAGGGCAGGCACGAGAGCATCGGTTGCACGTGAGAGGGAGGGTGGAGGGAAACAGGCAGGGCACGTGAAGAAGAAACAGGCGGGTACCTGAAAGAGGGGAGCGGGGAGATAAGGCAGGGCACGTGAGCGAAACAGGGAGAGACAGACAAGTAGGGCACGTGAGAGAGACAGACGAACCATGCACATGAGGGAGATTCAGGCAGGGTACGTGATATAGGAGGACGGAGAAAGAAGGCAGGGCACGTGAACGAAAAGGGGACAGACAGACAAGCAGGGCACGTGAGGGAGAGGCAGGAAGGGTTGAAAGAAGGGAACAGGAACTTCAGGCACGGTACTCGAGTGAAAGGGGGAGAGACAGACAAGTAGGGACACGTAAGGGACACAAACAGAGAGAGAGACAGGCAAGGCACGAGAGAGGGGAATAGAAGTACTGTACATGCGGGTATTGCGTCGGTCTCTCTATCACTTAACACATTGCAATGTTAGGGGCATCAGTACTGTTTATCTACTGGCGTGTTTTATTGGGTGAGTGATGGCAGTAGAAGGGGATGATGTGTGAGGGGTTATTTGTGTGTGTGTGTGTGTGTGTGTGTGTGTGTGTGTGTGTGTGTGTGTGTGTTTGAGAGAGGGAGGATCGTACCTATCTGTTTGTGTTAGTGGGAGAAAGAGTTTGTGTTTTTCTAGTATGTGTTAAGATCTGTGTTATCTGCGTTTGTGTGTGTGTGTGTGTGTGTGTGTGTGTGTGTGTGTGTGTGTGTGTGTGTGTGTGTGTGTGTGTGAGAGAGAGAGAGAGAGAGAGAGAATCGATACGAAATTGATATACACAGTATCCTGACGTAATTGAGAGAGAGGGGAAGGGTCTGAAATTGTTATGAAGGGGACAAGATCATGAAGACATTTATACACAGGTTTAAGGTTATATATAGAATCGTGTCCCAGGAAAACAACTTTATTATGTGTACACAGTATCAGAAAATGTATAATAACTTCGAAAATGTAGAAATATGGCTATCATAATGGTGTCATATATATAAATAAACTGAGAATTTATGTATATCCATCAGAACTTAAGCGTATGAAAGGTAGAAATAAAGCTTGAGAATTTATATGTATCCGTTGTAAGCTCAGCGTACAAAATATATATATAAACGGGAAAACGTAGAAATATGACCATCGTAACTTGCGCCTGTATGTGTGTATATTGATGTAAGTAGCAATTCGTGGGTAGTGTACCGTGCAGGACCCTCTTACGGGCCATTTCACTCACCCTTGTCGTTGTCCTGTGTCGAGCCGCATAGAATTCTGAGAGGTTGACGCATAGGGGTCGTATTCTCACCAATTTAGAAGGCTCCCTGACGTCTCGTACTTGAGTTATTTTTATACCGGCGCTCGGGAAGTGGGAGACGGTGTTATGTTGTGTTAGCTTTGTGAGGGAGGGAGAGAGAGAGAGTAACCCAAGGGACTTTCTTCCTGCCTCATAACTAAGGCTCATTGTGTTTCATATAGCCATGGCAGTTTTAATGTGGGAATTGTCCAGTTACATCAGATGAAAACACACGTATTATAGAACAGGCCCTTCCCAAGATGAATAAAATCGTCTGACAGCAGCAAACATGAAAGACACAAGTCATCGCACTGAATGAATTAGGATCAGACTGTACTCCTTTTACTATAACCTGGCCTAGAATCGACATCCCTCCCATGCTGAATACCGAGTTGCAACATTAGATTAACAACTGAATATGATGCCAGTCACGAAGAGGTGCTATAGAAAGGAAGTAGAGCCGTAGTATTGCCCTTTTCTGTCACTGAGTTACGTGAAATTAAATAAAAAAAGAACGAAAACCTGGGCTAGGTTATAGTAAAAAGAGTATAGTATTAACAGTAGCTGAAGCCCTGTGATCATCTGAATGTGAACCCAGTGGACTGCAGACTCATGTTACCCTTCTGCAGGGATAGGAGGGAATTCAGGGACGTTCGTATAACCAGGCAGCGGATCCAACTGGTCATATCCGTGCCAGTACGTGAAGGCGTTCCTCTCCAGCGCCAGATATAACAAGAAAATATTATATCGTCAAGAAATGGATGGTCGAGACTCCAGAGGCCACGAGAAAGGCCTTTATTAGTGATTTAGGAGTGGCATTTTCACGAGTTTGAGGGTGAAAAGAGTCATGTTAGGGTGGGGTGGCGTTGAGAGGGGGAGAATGGGTGAAAAGGGAGGAAGCTGGGACAATGGGTGAGAAAAAGTGGAGGAGAGGGAGGAAGAGGGGGGAGGGGAATTCATGCCTCTTAGTACGGTGACATATTTTCTTTTATTCTTGCCACCTCCAGAAGATTTTATTTCGCCAAGGGAACACTTAGCTTCGTAAAATGTTTTAAAAATTAAGAGTATAGTTAAATAAAAAAAAAAAATGGAAGATGAAAAACTTAATGAGTGATTGGAAAGAATGAGAAGGTGATCAGAGAGAAAAGTGAAAACAGAGGGAGAGGTGAAAGAAGAATGAGAGAGAGACAAGAGTGACAGAGGAGAATGGTAGCAAGTAAAAAAGGAGAGCAAGAGAAGAGTGAGAGAGGAGAGTGAGAGAAAGAGAAGAAAGAGGGCAGGTGAAGAACCGGAGCAAGTATAGAGTGATAACAAGTGAAGAATGAAAGAAGAATGAGAAAGAGGAGATGGAGAAGGAGGAAAATGAATAAGAGAGACGAGAATGAATGAGAGGAAGAGGAATGAGAATAAAGAGGAGAAAGAGAAGAGGAGGCCCTGGATGGAACGGTGGAATAAACTAAGAGGTACATCCACAGGAGGCAGGACGGGAGGTGGGGTAATGACAGAGGGATGGGTTAGGTAAGGGGGGGTACCAGTGGAGGGAGGGGAGAGAAGAAGGGGGAAGTTGGTTTGAGAGGGGAGAGGAGAGGTGAGGATAATGGCATGGGGTTAGGTAAGGGAAAATGAAGGGGGAAGGGTAGGTGATGAGAAGGGGAGGTGAAGGGAGAGGAGGGGCGAGAGGTGGGGTAATGGCATAGGGTTGTGTTGGATAAGGAAGGATGAAGGGGGGAAGGGTAGGTGAAGAGAAGGGGGGAGAGAAGGAGAAAGGGAAATAGAGGGGGGGAGGGGAGGGGAGGGAAGGGAGGAGGGCTGGGTTTGGGTCTGTTAAGGGTCGCATTGTCCATGTACAGTTGGCTACGTCCTCACTGATGTCTCACTTACCATACTTTCACACACACACACACACACACACACACACACACACACACACACACACACCTTCATTCTCTATCATATTTACTTTCTTGTTCTTAAACTTTTTTCTTTCATTGAGAGTAGGCCAAGATCATTATTAGTTTAAGGACGAGCGACATAGAAAGTACCTTAAGATTCTCTCTCTCTCTCTCTCTCTCTCTCTCTCTCTCTCTCTCTCTCTCTCTCTCTCTCTCTCTCTCTCTCTCAAGGCACAAGTTTCGCCTATATTATATTCCAATTAAAAATTCCCCAAGAGTTTAATCAGTTTACCCCAGCCTGGCTTTACAAATTCCGGATTCTTAGGGGGCGGAGGCGGAGGGGGGGGATCGCCTAAGAATTGCTGGCTCAAAGTAGGTGAGAGAGTTAAAAAAGACGGCCTGAGGGAAGTTTTATGTCTGATTTTCTTAATGTAAAACTTAGGCAGTGAAAGTTCCCTGGGCGAAGAATTAATGGTGTGTGTGTGTGTGTGTGTGTGTGTGTGTGTGTGTGTGTGTGTGTGTGAGAGAGAGAGAGAGAGAGAGAGAGAGAGAGTGTGAGTGGAGTTGACGAATTGAGAGAGAGAGAGAAGGGGAATGAATCGGCTTAAGTGCATCCTGAATTCCTCTGTTTTCATACGAGGCTGTTTACGTAAAAAATGGCTTCAATCTGGTATGACGAAATTCTTTAAAAAAATAAAAATAAAATGATTGCAACAAAACAGTGCGATTATATTTCATCACTGGATTCCGTCATGTATATTGGATGTTATTACTCTGTTGCAAAGGTCAGCCCAGAAATTGTGTTCGTTTGTGTTCGTTATTGCATGTTAATACGTAGCGCTTTGCAGTGTTGACTTATTGCAGTGTTTCTCCCTGTTGAACGCTGACTATAACATGCTGAACAAAATATCATGATAGAGGTTCTTCTGATGATAGGCTAACGAACGGAAAGAGAGAGAGAGAGAGAGAGAGAGAGAGAGAGAAAGATTGGGTGTGACTGGAATAATAGGTTTCATTACTTGGAAAAATGTTAGCATACAGATAGATAACAATTTAAATATAATTGGACAAGGTCGAAAAAACCGGAAAGGTAGATAGGTAGGTATATAACGTGAGGCTGGAAAGACGGGGTTAGTGCTTAGACATGCAGATGGATACCGATAGTTACCGTACTTAGAAAAAGCTATGTAGGAAAGATAGTGCAGGGGACAGATGGCTTTTAGTGATAAGATAGATTGACAGCTGGGTACCAATAGAAATATAGGTAGGGGCCGATAAAAGGATAGTTACAGATCAGTGGATAGATAGATAAATAGATAGATAGATAGATGGATGACAGACAGATGGACAGATAGATAGATAGAGTGAGAGTGAGGCTGGACTGTTAGCCTTCATTGCTTTAGTGTCATTTTTGCTCTTGTGCGGTAGTGACCTTAGAAACTTATATTTACCATTGTTCCCGGGTCAGAGAAAATATATATATATATATATATATATATATTTATATATTTATATATATATATATACCGTAACGTCATCGTATTAAAAGATGAATTTTTATACATTTGTACAGTAAGGTGCGTAAAAGAGCATGAAGTTGAGTATTTTTTTTTTTTAACATTTTTACAATAAGTTGTGTAAAAAGCATGAAATTGTTTATATAGAAGGTCATTCAGTAGACCTTTTGTAATTATTGAGAGAGCACATTGGAATTGTAGTAGTTTTATGCCGTGATCAGAATACTGGAAATACTTAAACATTGAGAGTAGAATTAGAAAAAAAAATAGTATGATGCCCAAATGTACAGCTCCAGACAGATTCTCACTTCATAACGATAAACAACGAGCCAGTGAGCGATGACTTTTGAAACACAGGGATGCTATTTTCGGAGTCCATCAGATTTTTCAGAATATCACGCAGGAGTTCGTAATTGATAGACAGAAAATTGAAGCTGTATCATTGTTAACCTGTGCACCGCAATGATGTAACCTGAATCGTAAGGTACTCTTAATTGTATATATCGAAAATTAAAGAAGAAAGACGCGCAATATATAAATGTGGATAAATAAGTAAAATATATAAAATAAATAAATAAATAAACAAAAAATAAGTGCGGCCAATTTCAGATCATCCTTCCAGCGCGATTATCAAAATAATATATATTGAGAGGGAAAAGAATGAATCCTGTAATAGAAAAATACAGCGTAAAAATAAAATAGCCTACCTGTACTACAAAATTGAGCGCAGTAATCCAACGTTACTCCAAATCTCATACGGTACTCCAGTCTTTTGTCTCTTCGCCTCGAGGAGAGCGTTTTTATTTTATTTTTGCTCTAGGCGATTTTTTTTTTTTTTTTTTTTTTTTTTTTTACATATTGACTTTTTATTGGAAGGGTTCATCGTAGCCTTCATAGACTCCTTCACTAATAGCGGACACTGTAATGTAAATAAAATAGCATGTTGTTAGCAAGAGTAATACAAATATGTCTCCTAAAAGAGTTACTCAGACAGTAGCAAAAATAAATCAGACAGTAAGAAAAAAGGCGACAAAAAATCCGAAATCAGATACGGTACTGCCGCTTACGAATAACGAATATATTTTTAAGTAGACAGAAACGAAAGTGAATATGGAGTTTGGTATTTCTCCTGGGAATGCGATATGTGAGTGATCTTTAAATGCCATCGTACATACTAGCAATTTTGTAGATAACAGGAAGCACACGTACATAGTTCATATATACATCACACACACACACACACACACACACACACACACACACACACACACACACACACACACACACACACACACACACAAGGTTATGCACTGACTCAGCCAAAAGGACGTTGACTCGGCCACACACACAAGCACACGCATGAGCTAGCTAGAAAGAGGTCAGGAAAATCACTGTGCAGAGGATACACCACCTCACACTGCACAACACTACACCTCTCACTGCACAACACTACACCTCTCACTGCCACACCACAGCATCTTACACCATCTCAGCACGCCATATCCCACCACACCACACCTCACACCGTCACAACACAGCATCTTACCTCACATTGTCACCCCACACACTACCACACTACACCTCACGTTACAGTGCCACACCACACCTCACACAGGCCACACCACACTGCTGTATCACAGTTTGCCACACCTCATACCACTCCACATTCACACTGCCTCCCCACACCACACCAGTCACTGCTACATTATACAGCTTCACACCACTTTGCTCCCTATCTTAGTGTATGTAAACGTTCAGAAACCTCCACTTCTGAAAGGTACAAAGAATACAGACACACACACGTACAAAAAGTAAAAAAAAAACACTTGTACCGATAGACACACACATGACATAAACACGCATACTTTTCCACGAGTATAATACACACACAGAAGAATCTCTCTCTCTCTCTCTCTCTCTCTCTCTCTCTCTCTCTCAGTTCAATATATATCCCTCCCAGACTGAGCCGCCGCGGGAGAGATAAAAAGAGTTATGGGATATTAACCTCCTCAGCTGGCGAGAAGTCCCTGTCAAGAGAGATCAAGTGGTCGGGTCCATCGCCAAGGGTCCGCATCAGATGGTCCACTTTATGTCCCACAGTTCCTATCGGTCCGGGATATCTGAGTCGCTGGTCCAATTTTTGTGGCTGAGTCATACAAGAGTTATATGTTGAGCGTAGTGTACGATTGTGGAGTGTAGCACCGTTAGACACAGGCACATGCAAGCACGCACTCACGCAAGCGCGGACACACACACACACACACACACACACACACACACACACACACACACACACACACACACACACACACACACACACACACACACACACACACACACACACACACACACACACACACACACACACACACATTCTGTCTCTCTCTCTCTCTCTCTCTCTCTCAGCCGCATCACCTCTCTTGCGGTTTGTGGCTTTGGCTTTTGTTTACCCCATCATTGGAATTTGCTCAACTAGAACAGAGTAATCCCATCATCCACTTGAAAATATAGAGATTTTGAAGTGGTTTTGTGTAGCACCTTCGAGATCATGGGGATTCTCTCTCTCTCTCTCTCTCTCTCTCTCTCTCTCTCTCTCTCTCTCTCGTTTGTGGTGTTCTTTGGATGTTTTTGCTTACCTTAACTTTTGATGCAGTTTTACTTCTTAGTCTGTATTTTTTGGATTTGATAACTTCTTTTTAACAGAATTATTATTTATTTTTTGCGGTTTGTAGGATTTTTCTTCTTAGTCTGGCAAAACACACTGACCAAAGTTAATATTGTCTTTAAAATCATGGGCATCAGTTAGTCTTTTCTACCGTCGACATTTATTGTGCCCTTCAAAGGTCTTCCTATTCTTATCCGTCATAGATCCAGTGTATTTATATTATTTCCTTATTTTCTGCCGATGCCATTCTTTGTTTTGCTTCTCTTAGTTAGTCTCTTGATCGACGTATATATTTTTCTATTGTTAGCCGCATTTTTTCCATTCTTTTGTATGTAATAATTGTTAATCGCTTTATAACAGTATATTTTTTCTGTCATATCTAGTTGGGATAATATTTTCTACCCTAGCCTTGTATATGCTCTAGTCCATCACGTGTTCATTTCACTCCCAGCTAGTATTCTGTCTTAGCCATATTATTCTGCTATAGATGGAGGTGCATTTTTTATCCTCCATATAGCCTACTCGTATATCTTACCAAGTCATATATGCTGTATACGATATAGCCTGTGTCTCTGTCTCTGTATTTGTGCCTCAGTCTGTATGTGTATATTATCCATCTTTCCGCCTATAGCTGTTGGTCTGTGTATCGAGCTATCTGTATTTGTGTCTATAGCTATCGGTATGTCTGTATGTATGTCCAGATCTGTGAGTCTTTATTACTGTCTGTTTATATCTGTTTACCTACCGTGCCATCTATTTATCAGTATTATTAAATCTGTCATACAACTTCTTTCATATAATACCGCTTTGTACAGTAATCATGGATATTCATTTTCATATATATACACTGTTACATAGCCTATGATTTCATCATCCTTTGTGTAATTTTAACGCACAGTATGCTGCATGTTTGATCACGAGCGTGTTCTGCCTCAGTCCCCCCCTTCTACCGTTATAGTAGAGTAAGTCGTCCTTTCTGTTATTCAGTGCGGGATTGTCGACCGTTTGTCCCCATCGCTTCATTTGCGCGTCCTCATTACAAGTTGTATCAGGCTCTGCTGGCCCCTATATAATGAGCTCAGTCTCTGCATCATTGCCACTTAGATCTGCTCCTCATTTTGTTCACATCTCTGTCCTCCCCTGTACAGATATTATTATTGTGAGTGCTCAAGAAGTCTCCAACCATCTAGCAGCTGTGTGTAATTTGAGTATAACTGTTGTTGCATTTTTTCTTGTACTGTATAGCATAAGTTTAATTTGTAGGCCTAGTGAAGTTTTTGTAATTCATGTAGGGTTCTTTATGTCAGTCGTTTTTGATAATAGTTTGTATCTGTAATTATTTATCTGGCATTCACTGAGTATTATCTGGTATCTCATTTTATCAGGGCTGACTTAGATAAATTTACTCTTGCTAATTTCGTGTTAATAGAGGCTATTGCAGTTAACCATATATTTAACCTGTTTATTTGCCATTACATTATCTTTATGAGTCCTGAATGTTTTGTTGTTAATTTAAGCATTAAACTTTAACTTGTAATTTTACCTAACTCTTTTGTTTTGAACCTGGAACTTTACGGGACAGTAGTGACTCTTCGTATTCTCACTTAAAGTGTACATTATCTTTCTCTGTTCCGTAACATAAATTTGGCGACCTCATATCAGGATATTCAGGATATTATCATAAGGATATTGTTTGATATTTTGTGACTGTGATATATTCATGATGGCTACTATTTCTACACTTGATGAAGCCAAAGATTTTTTGTCAAATGTGCAAACAGTGTGTGATATAGAAAACAGAACAAAGAATGAACTTAAGCTTGTTGCTCAACAATTGGGAATTGCAGTTCACTCTCATCATTCTAAGGATCAAATTGTTGGCATGATTAATAAAAGCTTGTTTAATGTAACTCCTCCAAATGAGCAAACGCAGATTGAATTAGCTAAGTTACAGCTAGCTCTGCAGGAGGCTCGTGCTAAAGAAGCTGAATTTCAGGCAAATGCTAAGCAGGCGGAATCTCAGGCTCGTATTGAAGAGGCACAGATACAGGCTCAGGCACAAATTGAACTTGCCAGGATTCAGGCAGACCATGAGTATCGCATGAAACAAGGTGGAACTGGATCATCTTGCTCTGATGATTTTGATGTGGCTAAAAATGTTAAACTTGTCCCTCCTTTTAATGAATCTGATTTAACAAAGTATTTTCAGTTGTTTGAGAGGGTAGCTACAGGTTTTAATTGGCCTAAGGAGTATTGGCCAGTACTCCTTCAAACTGTTCTCACCGGTAAAGCTCAAGTAACTTATGCATCTTTGCCTCAGGATCAGTCTGATAATTATGATGTAGTTAAGAGCTTGATTCTTAAGGCCTATGAGCTTGTTCCTGAAGCCTATAGAGTAAAATTTAGGACAACTTACAAGCAAGATAAGCAATCCCATGTTGAGTATGCAAAAATCAAAGAAGATCTGTTAGAGCAGTGGTTAAATTCTAAGAATGTGGATTCTGATTTTGGTAAATTTAAGCAGATGATTTTGCTGGAGGATTTCAAAAGGTGTATTAGTAAAGATGTAAGCCTATATCTTGATGAGAAAAGAATAGATAATTTGTCTGATGCTGCAGTTTTAGCTGATGAATATGTTCTCACTCACAAGAGATATTTTAGAGGAAAAAGGAAAGCTGAGAGTCAGTACGTTGCCTCTACTCAGAGTACAGGTAACAGGAAAGAGAATAAGGATGATGTTTCTCAGGAAGTAAATACCAGCTTCACCTCTAGATTTCAGAAAAGTAAATGTACTTATTGTAGTAAGCTTGGTCATACTACGGAGAGATGTTTCAGGAGACAGCGTGATGTGAACAAAAGGAGTCTTTAAATATTCAGTCAATTGGTCTAGTGTCCACTCTTGAGAGTTCCCAGAATTCTTTAACTGAGTTAACTGAACCTGCTTTGAGGGGTAACTTAAATTCTCATGATGGAGCTCCTCTTTTGAGCAGTAACGTGGGTGACACTCTCAAGAGTTCATGTGCTAATTTCCTGTCTGATGGTTTTGTCAGTCCTCTGGACAGTAATGACAGGAAATCAGTTAAAATATATCGTGATACAGGTGCTTGCCAATCCCTTATGCTGACCAGTGTTCTTGGCTCTAATTTTAATTCCTCTGATGAAACTGTAATCTTACAAGGTGTAGGGAATAATTACTTCTCTGTTCCTCTGTGCAGAGTGAATTTAGAGTCTGGTTTTGTTAATGGTTCTGTTATGGTTGGGTTGGTTGAGACACTCCCAATGTCAGGTGTAACTTTCTTACTTGGAAATGATATTGGTGGAAGTCAAGTGTGTCCAGCTCCTCAGTTGTCTAGTGAGCCAGTGGCTGTGTCCCGGGATTGTGATGTCCCTGATGTGTTCCCTGCATGTGCTGTCACTAGGGCTAAGTCTAAAGTTACTGGTGATTTAGAGGATAATGATGATGATGATGTTATCCTAGCTGACACTTTTCTTGCTAATTTGGACCACTCACCAGATGAGGCAGTACCCCGTAGTGTTGATAATTTGTCTCGTCAAGAGTTGGTTGAGTTGCAGGTTGCTGACCCTGAGTTGAAAGGTCTAGCTAACTCTGCTTGCAGTGAGGAAGAGTCAGCTGGTGCTTCTACTTGTTATTATGTAAAGTCAGGAGTACTTATGAGGAAGTGGAGACCCCCAACAGCATCAGCCGACTGTGAATGGGAGGTTGTACATCAAGTTGTCATCCCTCGTGTTTGTAGGCAGGATATCATTAGAGTGGCTCATGATTCCAGTTTGGCAGGACACCTTGGAGTGAGGAAGACTGTGGCACGCATTTTGAAACACTTCTACTGGCCAGGTATCTTCAGGGATGTTTCCTGGTATTGTAAGTCTTGTCACACCTGTCAAGTTGTGGGGAAGTGTAATCAGACCGAAAAGGTTGCACCTCTAGTTCCCATTCCTCCTTTTGAGGCGCCTTTCACCCGTGTGTTGGTGGATATTGTGGGCCCTCTTCCTAAGACTTCTTCAGGATTTTCTTATGTGTTGTCCATGATTGATATGGCTACTCGTTATCCTGAAGCCATTCCACTTAGAAATATCTCAGCAAAGAACGTGGTTAAGGAAATGCTAGGGTTCTTCACAAAGTTTGGTCTGCCCAAGGAGGTACAGTCAGACCGAGGAAGTAATTTCATGTCAAATGTTTTCAAGCAGTCTCTGAAAGAGTTGGGCATCTCCCAGATCACGTCTTCAGCTTACCATCCCCAGACCCAAGGAGCGTTGGAGAGATACCATCAAACACTCAAATCGATGCTCAAGAAATACTTTTTGGAACATCAGAAAGACTGGGATAAAGGTCTTCCATTCGTTGTGTTTGCTGCAAGAGAATCTCCAAATGAATCACTGGGCTTCTCACCTTTTGAACTACTGTTTGGCCATGAAGTAAGAGGACCCCTTAAGCTACTCAAGGAATGCTGGCTGTCGGAGGAAGATGACGTCAACCTGCTGGAGTATGTGATGAATTTCAAAGAACGGCTGTCCACTGCTTTACAGCTGGCGAGAGAGAATTTAGGAGCTGCTCAGGAGAAGATGAAGACTTGGTATGATAAGAAGTCCAGGTTACGCCACTTTCAGCCAGGAGATCAGGTTTTGATTCTGCTACCAGTTCATGGGCAACCTCTTCAAGCCAAGTTTAGTGGCCCTTATTTCGTGGAGAAGAAACTCAGTGATGTCAGCTATGTCATCGCCACACCAGATCGTAGAAAGAGCAAGCAACTATGTCACATCAACATGCTAAAGTTATATCACAAGCGGGATGAAAATATTCCAGTCTGCACTGTAGCTGTTCCACCCGAGTCTGCAAGTGAAGCTCTCCCATGCAGTATGAGCCTGAGTGATAGTTTGGGGAAGAATCCTGATATCATGAATGATCTCCAGACTAAGCTTTCTCATCTACCTCCTAAGGAAAGGCAGGAGTTTTCGGCATTACTGCAGGAGTACCCGCAAGTGTTCCGTGCCACTCCAGGAAGAACCACTGTGTTGATGCATGATGTCGATGTTGGAGACGCAAAGCCAATTAAATTGCCTCCTTACCGTGTGAACCCAGTGAAAGTTCCTCTCATCCAGAAGGAGCTTGGCTACCTGTTGGACCACAAGATGATTGAGCCCTGTCAGAGCGAGTGGAGTTCTCCTGTCACTCTGGTCCCTAAGCCAGGTGGGTCACAGCGGCTTTGCATTGACTACAGACGTGTTAATCAGATAACTAAAACAGACACTTACCTTCTCCCTCGTGTGGAAGATTGCATAGACAAGATCGGAAAGGCTAGGTACATAAGTAAGTTTGATTTGTTAAAGGGATACTGGCAAGTACCTATGACTGAACGTGCTAGGGAGATCTCATGTTTTGTAACATTAGGAAAGGCTTTTGCATGTTCTGTAATGCCATGTACAGATTGTTTTAGAGTAATAAGAAATTTCCTTTGTAAATTTCTTTTTTCTTTGTGGGGAGGTGTTACATAGCCTATGATTTCATCATCCTTTGTGTAATTTTAACGCACAGTATGCTGCATGTTTGATCACGAGCGTGTTCTGCCTCAGTCCCCCCTTCTACCGTTATAGTAGAGTAAGTCGTCCTTTCTGTTATTCAGTGCGGGATTGTCGACCGTTTGTCCCCATCGCTTCATTTGCGCGTCCTCATTACAAGTTGTATCAGGCTCTGCTGGCCCCTATATAATGAGCTCAGTCTCTGCATCATTGCCACTTAGATCTGCTCCTCATTTTGTTCACATCTCTGTCCTCCCCTGTACAGATATTATTATTGTGAGTGCTCAAGAAGTCTCCAACCATCTAGCAGCTGTGTGTAATTTGAGTATAACTGTTGTTGCATTTTTCTTGTACTGTATAGCATAAGTTTAATTTGTAGGCCTAGTGAAGTTTTTGTAATTCATGTAGGGTTCTTTATGTCAGTCGTTTTTGATAATAGTTTGTATCTGTAATTATTTATCTGGCATTCACTGAGTATTATCTGGTATCTCATTTTATCAGGGCTGACTTAGATAAATTTACTCTTGCTAATTTCGTGTTAATAGAGGCTATTGCAGTTAACCATATATTTAACCTGTTTATTTGCCATTACATTATCTTTATGAGTCCTGAATGTTTTGTTGTTAATTTAAGCATTAAACTTTAACTTGTAATTTTACCTAACTCTTTTGTTTTGAACCTGGAACTTTACGGGACAGTAGTGACTCTTCGTATTCTCACTTAAAGTGTACATTATCTTTCTCTGTTCCGTAACAACACACAGTCCCCATTCGTTTCGAAAGGAAGCATAATGTTTATCTACCCTCTTGGTCAATATTTTATTTCCCAACCCCTAAGTCAAATATTGTATCTCCCTACCCTCCTCTTGGTCAAATAGGCCGTCTTCAATGTAGCCGAGATGATGGGCTTGGTTATCTTGATGTGGGAGCCGTGTTGGAAGAAAAAGAGTTGGAGGGACGAAGTAGATGATGATGATGATGATGATTATTGATGGTGGTGATGGTGGTGGTGATTGCTAATGATGATGATTATTGATGGTGGTGGCGGTGGTGGTGATTGATGATGATGATGATGATTGGTGGTGGTGATGATGATGGTGGTGGGGACAAAAACAGGATGAATATGCAGTAATTAAGAGAAAGCGAAAAAGCACGAAAGAATATTGGTTATGATTAGGAGAAGGGAACGTGATAAAGAAAAATAATAAATGAGGCAGAGAAACATGAAGAGTAAGAAAGTGGAAGAGGCAGATCGAAAGAAATAGAATTCAGAAAGTCAGAAAAAATCAGAATAACAGCGTAAGCAAAGAAATAACAAATGAAAAATAAAATGAGAAATAATAAGACAAAAAGAGAAGTACACAAGAACATAATAAACGAGGAGGAGGAGGAGAAAGGGAGGGAGGAGGAGGAGGAGGAAGGGAAGAAGAGGAGGAGGTTTAAATGAATAATGACAAGAGCAACAGAAACACAGAATGACAGAGATAATACGAAGTGCTGTAACCTTGCATTTAATTCGCATTGTATTTATTTTCGTTCCATGAGGTCCCTGTGTTCTTTAATATGCAAACGTTCGTGCCTGAGAGATTGCTTGGGCATGCAGCACGGCCCGCAGCACGTACATGTATATTTCGGGTAGTTAGCGTGTGTCACGTGTGTGTGCGCGTGTGTGTGTGTGTGTATGTGTGTGTCCCGTCTTGAATGCGTCCTCTTTTAAAGCAGACGTGCAGCACCCGTCTGTGTCCATAGTCATTCATTTTTCTGTATAATTCCTTGATGCAAAATTAGAACACGTTTTGCCTTTCTCCCTGCTTACAACCTCCAGTCCTGGCAACGAAAGGGCATCTATCACGGGGCTATATTTTGACTGTTTTATTTAGGGCCTCTTGTTTTTATTCTCCTCGCCCCGAGCGTTTTAAGTGGGAATAAAGGTGGGTATATTAATGAAGACGATGATGGTGGTTCTCTGGAAGGGGTGATTTGCAGCATCCAGTCTTTGGGTCCATCAGAGCTGTAGCAGCTAATCCCTTATTACCCCTACGGCCAGTCGTGGTTCATAAAAAAAAAGTAATAATAATAATAATAATAATAATAATAGTAATAATAAAAGACTATCCTATATTGCTGGCAGAGTTGCACAGATGGGAAAACTTGTTACATCCTTGGCATCCAGCTGTGTGTAAGCTTGTGACTTGCTCTGGCTGGAGATTTTTGTTAAGTGAAAAAAAAAAAAAAGAGGTCTGAGTGATGAAGACGATGATGATGGTGATGATGGTGATGGTGATGATGATGATAACGAGCAGCTTACCCTTTATTTTCCCTTAATTTATGCTTACTTGGTAACTAAGTCTAGTATTTGTATTCATGAACACACACCAACCCTGGAATCCAAACCCCCATCCCCTCCCAACACAGCACCCGAACCAAACGCAGATTTCACGCCGCCCCACCAAGACACCGTACTTGATATGCATGGAATTTTGTATAACCGAGTGGACCGTCATCGAGCATTGAATTTGGCGCGGGTTGACGGAGATATGGACATGTCAGATCCGCTCGAAATTTGGCCATGTATTCCAGGAAGCGATGGACGGTCCTAGGGTCCCGTATTTCACCTTTCCTAAATGGTGTCCAGGCGTTATCTTCGGAGTTACGTTCATTCTCGCTCATGTCCAGTTTTGCAGTTTCCGAATTTCGTATATTTAGCTTTATGGATGACGCAGGGATTTCTCAGGGAATGAAAATCCTAAAGTGCACGGACCACAAAAACGGTTGACTCCATGTTACTGTAGGTATTCTGTTAGCTGAATAAGATTTAATGAAGCATGATTTTTTTTTTTTTTTTTTAACTAAAATGAACTCAAGACAGTCCCCAAACCTTTGTCCCTTAAAAACAGGAATAATAATAATAATAATAGTGATAATAATAATAATAATAATAATGATGATAATAATAATAATAATAATAGTTTCTCTCTAACGAAAATAAATTGTCTGGTATTATCATAGAGAATTCATTCCTTTATCAGGGATGTGTTTCCCTCATCTGAATCTCCCTCCCTACACCGCAAATATCAATTGAGCTGGATTCAAAACTAAATTACATTACCACGCGTCCACACCAGATGCTTGCTGATGCGGGCGGGTGCGGGCGAGAACTTTTATGGGTTACAGTGATCCAGAACTCCCTCCCTCAACCGCCCACACCAGCACGATTTTGGTGTGGACGTAACCTTAAAAAAATTGCCACTAAATATTTAATGCACATGTTTTAGATGATTAACATTTACAGGCCTATTAATCCTCGTAACACTTTGTAATCCCTTGGCAATAATAATAATAATAATAATAATAATAATAATAGTAGTAGTAGAAGTAGTAGTAGTAGTAGTAGAAGTAGTAGTAGTAGTTGTAGTAGTAATAATAATAATAGTAAAAGTAGAAGTAGTAGTAGTAGTAGTAATAATAATAATAATAATAATAATAATAATAATAATAATAATAAAGATACAAGAGCTCTCGAATTCGGGCATATTTTCATAGACAGCACGTTTGCAATTTATATAGCCAGTCTTTTTTTCCCCTTTTTGCCCCTTCAGTTCTAGAGATTTTTTCCGAAACAGACGTATATAATGGCATAGCAAGATTTTTTTTTTTTTTCGTACTGTTTAAAGGATTATTGAAGATTGGGTAATTAGTGAAAGAGGACTTTGAATATAGGATAATTCTCAGAGCAATTTTCTATGATGGTAAATTAATCTGGAGGTGAATATAATAAAATAAAAGATAAAAAAAAAAAAAGCCACACTACTGTACTTAGTTTGTCTATAGGCTAACCCTCTGACTGCAGTAGGTATTTTATATGTTGCTACCACCAGACGATTTTATTCAGCTTTGTAGAGAGCTTCACACGTTCAGAAAATAACCATCACTCACCCCTTCACCACCGGAGGCCTGTTCCTATACCCTGTTTACTCTAACTTGGCCCAGATTCGTCCTTTTACTTCCCATTGTTCATTGGCAGAAAAAGTCAGTGCTGCGGCTCTGCATCCTCTTCACAGCACTTCTTCGTGACTAGGACCATATAGTGTTAACCCATTGTTACAGATCAGAATATTCAAGATTAAGAGATGGTAATTTTAGGCCAAGTAAAAGGAGTATAGTTGAATGAAATCGCCTGGTAGAACAAGAAAATACACAAATGTCATTGAACTATAGATAAACTCTGGTATATGTTATTCTTAAGCTGAGGAAAATCGTCTGCTCGTACGGTACAAAAATTAATTAGAAAAGAAGTGATAACATTGAGAAGATTAATATTTTAGTAGCCAAGGGAGACACATTTAAAGGTGAGTATATCCTGAGTAAAAAAATATAAAACAGAAGAGGAGGCCATTGTACCAGAAGAGTCTATTTCTCAGTGGCCCACCGCACCTATAACTTAGTATGATTTACGTCTATCACAGTGAATAAATAAATAAATGATAAATACATACATAATAGAAATAAATCGTGTCTTCATCCGTTTGCGATTATCTTGCGCTTTTCTATTCTACCTTTTTTTACTTTGATGGGGGGGGGGTAACAGCAGAGGATGAGCGGGGGCTTAGCTTTTCAATAGGTGAATCATGAAAGCGGCTTTAGTTAGCGCTTGAGCGGGGAGACATGCCTGCTTCGTAAAACAGAGGATTTGTTGGCTTTCACAGTCACTCATACACGGCTCTCTCTCTCTCTCTCTCTCTCTCTCTCTCTCTCTCTCTCTCTCTCTCTCTCTCTCTCTCTCTCTCATAAAACGTAGGATTTACCGCGAGAAAGATGTTATATAACCAGGCAATGCAGTCAAGGCTGATCCTTGTTATTAAGTCCCACTCACACACTACCCCCACCGTTATCTCTCTCTCTCTCTCTCTCTCTCTCTCGTCCACCTACCTGCATACATACATACCTACATACCTGTCTGTCTGTACGTCTTTGTATTTACCTTTCGTAGCCAAAACATTCTTAGTAACGACAAGGAAATGATTGTAAGTCAATTTTTATATCATGGGGGGTTCACGGCCCCCATGTCTACCCCTCTGTGCCTGCGTGTGGCCCCTAGGATGACCCACACCGGAACCAATCAGGGGTGTATGGGGGAGGGGGAGGTAGGTGGGAGGGGAGATGGAGGAGGAGGAAGAGATGTGGGAGTGGTAGGAGAGGGAGGGAGGAAGAAAACAGGAGAGGTGGAGGAGGAAGAAAGGTAGGAGAGGGAGGGAAGGAGGAAAGTAGGAGAGGTGGAGGAGAAAAAAAGAAAGATGGGAGTGGTAGAAGAGGGAGGGAGGAAGGAGGAAAGTAGGAGAGGTGAAGGAGAAAGAAAGGTGGGAGTGAAAGGAGAGGGAAGGAGGAAGGAAGAAATTAGGAGAGGAAGGCAGAGGTTCGGGAGGAAGAATTAGTTATATGAAAGATAGGATGAGAGAAGGGAGGGGGAGGGACGAAGCACAAAGGGAGGGAGGAAAGGAAGAAGTAGCGGTGGTAGGAAAGGATGGAGAGAAATAGGGAGGGGTAGGAAGGAGGTTGGAAAGGTAGAAGGAAGGTATATGGGAGTAAAAAAGAATTTGGTGGGTTCGGGATAGGTGAGAGAGAGAGAGAGAGAGAGAGAGAGAGAGAAACATGAACAACTCTTCTACACATCTATATCGTCGCCATGCATTGCTAGCTTCCACAACCTGCTTATTTTCTGCATTGAATTTGGCCCACGTCTTCCATCCCTCTCGCCTGTAAGTGTAGGCTGTGGTGGTGAGAGAGAAGGAGAGAGAGGGGGGGGGGTAGAGGTGAACATGGGCAAACTCAAGTAAACTCCATATGTTCCTAGTCTTCTCAGTAGAGCCAACATTTTGAACCGGCCTTTTTCTTTCCGTCCATTTCTCCTTTAAATGTTGGCTCTCGTGGCGAGACAAGCAGGCAGGCAAGAGAGAGAGAGAGAGAGAGAGAGAGAGAGAACAACAAGCCACCATACCTTCACCATCAGGCACTGCAGTTCGCTTTTAAGAGTTTTCTAATGAAGCATAGAAGCATTTTATCCAAAGCTTAATTTTTACCCCTATCAGCTTTGCTACCGCTTAGGCTTTCCATCCTGTGTGTGTCTGAGTCTAGGGTACTATGAGAATTCGAGTGGTTATTAAAAAAAAAAAAAAAAAAAAAAACGCCTATGAAAGGGGCTCAAACACGACCACCCTACCTAGCCCCGTCCCTGTCAGGAAGTTTAAGCTGTGGTGGCCAGGCAGGCAGGCAGGCAGGAGAGGGAGGCATGCTGGCAGGCAGGCAAGCTTGCAGCAGTTGAGGAAGGCATCAAGCAGGCAGAAAGAACGGCAGGCAGGCAGGCAGAAAGAAGGACAAGCAGACAGGCACATAGAAGAAGGAAGCAAGCAGGCAGGCAGGTAGGAGAAGGAAGCAAGCAGGTAGGAGAGGAAAGCAAGCAGGCAGGCAAGCAGACAGGTGAGGGCGAGGCAGAAGGTATGGGCAACACACCACCACCACCACACACTGCAATCCAGCGCTCGATTTGCGAGTTAGCTAGTCGGGGATTGATCCTTTTTATCCAAAGCAAATTCCTTAGCCATATCGTTCGTAAACAAGCTCAGATATTCCATCCTAGGCGTGTGTGAGTCCCAGTTACGTCGAAACTCGGAGTAGGCGATAAAAAACGCTCGTAAAAGGAACTCTAAAAAAAAAAACACGACCACCCTACCTAGCTCCCTCCTCCAGCTCCGTCCGTAACTCAGGGGATGTCGAGCGGCCACTTTTACCTGGGCTGCGTTGTCGGCGAGAAATCACAGCCCCGAATGTGAGAGGGCTGGGCATTGAGGCGGGTCTTTAAGGGTTGGCCGTGTCCAGGGTACTTTGGGTTAAGCTGGTGCCTTTTTTCGGTGTGATTGTGCGAGTGCTTTGGTGATAACGAGTTCTTTAGTGGTGGTGTGGGGGTGTGTGTAACTGAGGGAGTGAGAACCAGGGTACCGGTAGCAAGAGAGGGAGAAAGGCGAGGCAGAGAGGGTAAGAATAGGGTAAGAAGAGAGAGTGACGGAGAGGCAGGGGAAGAAGTGGTGAATGTTGGGAGGAAAGGGGAGAGAAAAGGGATTTTGTTGTTGCGTAACCTCGGTCTTTGTGGTCAAGCAGACCCTTCGATCGCAGGTAAACAACTGCTTCTATGGGGCTGCCCAACAGGTACAGTACAATATATACACCGTTAAGGGATCCCGCACCCGTGTGTGGTAGACGGCTCCTCAACAAGGTCAAACTTCCACGGCAAGGTACAGGGAAATAATATGTGGAGTTTGACTTCTGGGTGGACGCCGCAACTTCACCCACGGTTCATAGCGCCACTGTGTTTAGGCTCTTGGACTCCTCTTCAGCGCCAGAGAATGGGTAACGATAGGAAGGGTATTAGAGTGAGGGAGGAGGAGTAAAAGAGAGGGGGAGGAATAAGCAAGAAGAGGTAGCAATAAGGTGAAAACGGAAGGGACAAGGGCAGCGAAAGAGGACGAGACGTAGGGTAGCCGGAGAAAAAGAAGGAGTGTAACAAGCACAAGAGTAGCTACTGTACAAAGGAAATAACGTACGAGTAACAGGGGGGTGTCTTGGCCTAGAATGAAGTTATCAGCTCGTGATAAAACTAATTGCTCTAAAAACGAAATAAATGGCACTGTACATTGCGTGAGGAAACGATAGAAGAATGGACAGAAGGGAAAGAATTAAATGGTAAGAAAGGAGGACTGGGTGGAGGAAATGCGAGACGGAGGGAGGAAATCATAACATACAAAGAAGGAAGAAGGGTAATTGGGTAACAGAAGGGTGGAGTGAGACGGGGAGATAGGAATGAGGGAGGGAGGATAATAAGAGAGGGAATTAGAGATAGGAAAGAGGGAGGGAGGATAATAAAAAGAGAGAAAATATAGTAATAGAGTGGAGGGGAAGGAAAAAAAAAAAGACGGATGGAGAGAAAGAAGAGCGAGGAGGGAGAGGAGGTAGACATAGGGAATAGGAGGGAGGGAAGGAGAGACGGAGGGAGAGAAGGAAGAGGAGGAGAAGGACTCAGAGAAGGAAGGGAAATGAGGAGGAGAAGGACTCAGGGAAGGAAGGGAAATAATTGGGTAGAGAATTTGCTGGGGGAGAGGAAAGCACGCCTCTTCATGGAATGTGCAGAGAGACAGACAGACAGGCAGGCAAGGAAGGGAAATAGCTTGAGGGTAAATAACAACAATCTTACAGATAGAGATGGAGGAGAAAAAAGTACAAGAGAAGACAAGAATATGCTGAGAAAAGGTAGAGATGGAGAGGAAAAAAAAAGACAGGAGAAGAAGACAAGAATTTACAGATAAATGAGATGGAGGGAGAAAAAAAGGACAGGAAAGAGAGGCAAAAAGGTAGAGGAAAGGTAGATACGGAGGGGAAAAAAGACAGGAGGAGTAGGCAAGAATATACAGAGAAAAGGTAGAGATAGATGGAAAAAAGATAGGAGACGGAGATAGAGAGAGAAAATGTGAAGATGGAAGGAAAGGATAGGAGGGGAGAAATATGAGTATGGGAGGAAGCTGAGAGGGAGGGGGGTATGGGGGGGAGGAAAGCAGGTAGGTGGGTAGGTGAGAGGAAAAGACAGGTAATGAGGGAGGGAGGTAATGAGCGAGAGAGAGATGGGTGAGGGAGGAAGAGAAGCCGAGGGGGGAGTAGGTGAGTGAGGGAGGAGGGTAAGGAAACGTGAGAGAGAGAGAGAGAGAGAGAGAGAGAGAGAGAGAGAGGAATAAAACAGAATAAGACCAAAAAAAACAATGCCAAATAAGAAGAGCAAATGAAAGAAATGGTGAGAGAAGGAAATCAGATGAGAGAGAGAGAGAGAGAGAGAGAGAGAAAGAGAGAGAGAGAGGGAAAGAAGCGAATGGAGAGAGAGAGAGAGAGAGAGAGAAGTAGAGGCAGGGAGGAGCGTCTGTGGCTGAGACTGGGCAAGACTTACCCGAGGCCAATCATGCCCAAGGACAGACCCTCCCTCTCTCTCTCTCTCTCTCTCTCTCTCTCTCTCTCTCTCTCTCTCTCTCTCTCTCTCTCTCTCTCTCTCTCTCTCTCTCTCTCTCTCTCTCTCTCTCTCTCTCTCTCTCTCTAAAAAGCCTTCCCTTCCCTTCCCATTCCACTCTTCTTTATTATTTCTTCCCTTCCATTATTTTCTTATCTCCTCCCTCTCTCTTCCCTCATACATTTCTTCCACCTCCAGCCTGTTCTCTCCCTCCCTCCCTCCTCCTCCTCTTGTCCTCCTGCCGCTTCTCATTCATATTTGGTCCTAAAGATTTCACGTGGGGAGTCATAAGGAAAGAAAATATTACATGCAGTAGGATTAATAATAATAATAATAAAATAATAAAAATAATGTTTATAATAGTAATAAAGATAACTGTTGTAATAATGATATTAATAGTAATAATGACGATAATAAATTATAATATATAATAGTAACAATACTATTATTATTAATAATAATAATAAAATAATAAAAATAATAATAGCAGTAATAATAATAATGATTATGATTTCACGATTGGTGAAAAAGATAACTAGATCTGATGTGAGAGGTGTAAGGCTGAGAGGGAGACCACGAATAGGATGGATGGACAATGTGAAGAGAGCGCTGGATGCGAGAGGGATGTCTGTTGAGCAAGGAAGAGTGGCTGTGCGTGACAGAAATAAATGGAGAGAAATTGTGAATGAATAAGTGATGACGCAGCCCTGAGGGGATATTCTCCCGCATTTGGTCTGATCAGCTAGTCAGGTCAGGTGCGGGTAAGGGGATGGGTCTGTTATGATGTGGCAGGGGTAAACCAGTTCTGCTGTCAGGCCCTGCTGCGGATGTCACTGATTGCATTGCGCTGTTGACCCTTGTGCGGTGTGATGCGGTGAGGATCTGTCCGTTCTCCCCTTTGGGGCTAAGATGCGAATGAATGTGTTTGAATGGATGAATAAATGGAGAGTGAGTCGTCCTGTCTCGGCTACCTCCCTTTCCTTGGGGGAAGCAGCCTAGGTATATAGATAGATAGATAGATGATTATTTTAATATATCGCAATCAAAGCAATCGTCGTCTGTCAATCTGATCATGGGTCCATGCTTCATCATCATCATCATCATCATCATCATCATCATCATCATCATCATCATTCTTTGAAATTGCAGATAGTAAGTACATAAAATATCATCATCATCATCATCATCATCATCATCATCATCATCATCATCATCATGCAGATAGTGAATACCTGAAATACTCATATCATCATCATCATCATCATCATCACCACCACCACCATCGTCACCATCTACACGTGTCTTGTCATAAATGCCTAAAATGTCGCAGTCATCATAAGAACACACTGCATTACTGGCATCCTGCAAGGTAGCCACAGTACCCCGGATTAACCATGCTGTAGGCACCTCCTGTCAGAGAATGGGACCATCATCACCATCATCATCATCATCACCATCATCATCATCATGTCTAAGGAACTTGATGATATACTGATGTGTTGTCATTATCATACATCATCAGGTCAGACGGATGTTCGCCTGTGTGTGTGTGTGTGTGTGTGTGTGTGTGTGTGTGTGTGTGTGTGTGTGTGTGTGTGTTGCAGCGATCTTGCGTTATCCCTGTTGCTGTTGTGTTGCACCGAGGTCTTGTTTCTGACATTTTTCCTTTCCGTTTTTCTTGAAGTTATGAGCCAGTCCTCTTGCTTTATGTGTGCTTGTTTAGTGTTGCTTGGAAGTCTTGTGTCGCCAGAGCTTCCTTCTCCTCCTCCACTCTTTCTCTTCGCTTCTCTTCCTTCCTCCTTCTCCTCCTCCTCCTCCTCCTCCTCCTCCTCCTCCTCCTCCTCCTCCTTCTCCTCCTCCTCATCCTCCTTCTCCTCCTCCTCCTCCTCCTCCTCCTCCTCCTCCTCCTCCTCCTTCTCCTCCTCCTCCTCCTCCTCTGTGTTGTGGCTCCCGTGTTATGTTTCTTAATTCCTACCTACCTGATTGTTACCTTAGCGTGAAGTGGAGGAGCTGAGGGTTTGTATTTTTCCATTTAGTTTTTGTTTTTATACTAGTTTAAGTTTCGATGGCATATAGTACTTGCTGAAGGCTTGAAGAGAGAATGTATGGAAAGTTCTTGTGTTTCAGAGGTTTAATTAGTGAGTGGATAGTACTACTGCTGTCATCATCATCATCATCAGCAGCAGCATGTATTTTTTTGATGGTAATAGATAAAGTTTCGTCGTCGTCGTCATCATCATCATCATCATCATCATCATCATCATCATCATCATCACCATCATCATCATGTATTTTTCTGATAATGAATGTATGAAGTTTCGTCATCATCATCATCATCATCATCATCATCATCATCATTCGTCAGGCAGATGGTGATGAAAACTTGCTGTCATCAATCATCACCCTCCTCCTCCTGCCATCCACCTTCTCCTGGTCTTCATCATCATCGAGTATTATTCCTATCATCATCATCATCGTTTTATTCTCATCGGGGCCGCTTTAAAAAAATACTGAATGTATGGGTGACGTATTTCGGTGAGCACTTAGTCGGTAATAATAGCTTCTGCCTACACGTTGCAATAATCCCCGTCCTATACACACACATCATACACTACTACTACTACTACTACTACTACTACCACAGTGCTTTCTATTTTCCGTACAGCTCATTATTTGAAAAAGCTACAGTATGTTTGGGAGTTTTTGAGCAGTGTTTTATTTCTCTTTACGATGAAGAATTTTTCATCTCTGTTAATTACCTTCTTTCATTTTTTTATTAATGTTTTCAGTTACAGGTCTGCTATTTGTTCTTGGTTTTTTAATTTAGCGTCTTTGTCTGATGGTCTGTGTATTTTCGAAAGCATGCCTTACATATTTTGTTACATAATAATTTTTACCTAATGGAAAATATGTGCATAGATGTTTGTATAGTTTTGTGTGAATAAAGCTCGTTTGCATAATTTCGTCTCCATTCATGTGTGTGTGTGTGTGTGTGTGTGTGTGTGTGTGTGTGTGTGTGTGTGTGTGTTTTCTTAATCCAAACCATACGTCTTCCGTGAAAGTGTTTTTGTGTCATGTATATACCGTCCTACTCCCCCCTCCCCTCCCCACCACCACCAAACCGCTTCCCCTTTCAGACGTCAGTTCTCTCCCCTACTACCGCACCCCTCCCCCACCCCCTTCTCTAGCACTTTTATTACCGCATGGTCCTCAGTCGCTTTCATTTGGTTGGACGTGGCAAAGCAGAAACCACCAGGATTTTTTTATATTATCCTAGACTTACCGTAATATTTCTTTCGTTCTAGGTCTTTTCTTTAGCACTTTTATTCCCGCAAGTTCCCCAGACGTTCAATTGGTTGGTCTTTATTTTTAGTTATCGTATCAAAGGGGAGGGTTGGTTTCAGGAATGGCATCCAGCTGTAAAGCCGACCAAATCCAAAATGTCAGATCGAACCAGCGTAGTCGAGGGAACTGCTGCGAAGATTGGTCAGACACATCGACGATAAAGGGGAAAGAGGCGGAAGATAAAGAAATAATTATCTTGTCACTGGTTACGTTTTTCATATTAGCTTTTCCATTGTATAGCCTTTTTTTTCCCCGCTTGGTCGTAAGTCGGATTCATTTGGTTATTAATTAATTGTTGTTCAGAAGAAGGGAACGTTTTGCTGTGTTCCCTATTTTATCTTCCTAACCTAGTCTGTCCATACTTATCAGACATTTCCATCCCACTTTTAGATGTTTATACGAACCTGGCAGATCTCCCAAACCCCTTTCGGCTCACCTGAGGCCGAGGGTAGTCAGGTTAGATCATTAGAGGGAAGATGTAACGAGCATCCAGAGGGGCTCATTCGTACCTTTCAGCTGACTTCATCTACGTCCATTTTTCCACGACTGAGGCCTCGTATTCAGCTTGTGGATATGGACCAGTTCCGTCAGGTGAAATCTAACCAATTTTTTTTTTTTTCCCTCTTTTTTCCCCCCAGATATTGATAACGCAAAGTCCCCATTGGTGTTTATTTTGCCATCAGTTGCTCTTAGTTATATCCACGTAAAAAATATATAAATACAGACTTTTCTTACGATATGGTAACTACTTATTTTCTGTCATGCTTCTTGTGTCGTCAATATTTATTTATATGATATTAACATTTGATATATTATTTTTTTGCATTCTGACTTTTGCTATGACTTTTTGACCACTATATTTCTCCCCTCTCTCTCTCTCTCTCTCTCTCTCTCTCTCTCTCTCTCTGTAACACTAACATTCTCCTCTCCTTTCCTTCTCCTCCCTAACCTGTTTACTCCTTCCTCTCACAAATTCCCCTCCTCCTTCTCTCATGTATACCATTTCCTACTTCCTCCTCCACCTCCCTTTCCCTCTCTCTTCCCGCTCCCCCATAACTTTTTTGCTCCATTCTCTTACTGTCTCTCCCTAACTACGTCCAGCGTTTGTATTTCTCCTTCCATCTCTCCCAGCCTCCCCTTCCAACCCAGTCGAGCTCTTACCCTACATCTGTCCCTCCCTCTCTGCCAGATTCTTTTCCCTTGAACTTGTTCCCCAGTTTGTCTCTTCTTCATGAATGCAGAGCTGTTGCAAAAAGATTAACACTACAATGTGATGCTAGTTACGAAGAGGTGCTTCTGAAAGGATGTAGATACTAGTTACGAGAAAGTGCTTTTGAAAGGAGGTGGATGCTAGTTACGAAGAAGTGCTTCTGAAAGGATGTAGATGCTAGTTACGAAGAAGTGCTTTTGAGAGGATGTGGATGCTAGTTACGGAGAAGTGCTTTTGAAAGGATGTGGATGCTAGTTACGGAGAAGTGCCTTCGGAAAGATGTAGAGCAGGAGCATTATCGTTTTCTGCCAGTGAGCTACGTGAACTGAAAAAGGACGGAAATCTTGGCCAGGTAACCGTAAAGGAGTTGTTGTGTAGGCCAGTCCTCCTCATTCCTACCTCCATCTCTTCATTCCTCACTCCCTCCCTCACTCCTTAGTTCAGCTTCAACCTTTCCTCTCATTCTCCAACTTTTCTTCCTCCCTTCACCTTTCCACCCCCTCCCCTTTCCACTTCTGTCTCCCTGTGTAGCGCACTTTTCTCCCTCTCCCCAGCCTCCTTCCTCCCTCCCTCCCTCTCTCCCAATGCACGGCCTTCTCTCCAGACTCTCCCTCCCTCCCAGTGCACTTCCTTCATCCCCCTACTCCTCCCTCCCCTCCCCTTCCCTCCCATGCCCCTACAATCTCACCCTCTCCCCACCCTTTTTGCTCCTTCCACCCTCCCTCCCATTGCATTTACCCTCCCTCCTTCCACTGTCCTAGTCTAGTGATGTTCCTACCTTCCCTTCCTCTCCCCAGCCTCCTCACTCCTCCCTCCATCTCCCCCCTCCCTCCATCTCCCCCCTCCCTCCATCTCCCCCCTCCCCCCATCTCCCCCCTCCCTCCATCTCCCCCCTCCCAATGCACTTCCACACCACTACATCCCTCCTCTTTCTCTCCTCCCAACACACCCAGCATCCCTTCCTCTCTCTCCCTTTCGACTCCCCTTTTCTTCCCACCTTCCCTCTCTCCTTCCTGTCCATCCATCCTTCCCTCTCCACACATCTCCTTTCTTCCATCCTCTCCATCCCTCCTTCCCTCTCTCTCCATCCTTCAGACTTGGAATCCCCATATATTATCGAGGCTACAGGATGTACTGAACGTTATTCATTACTCCAGTTTGACTAACCTCAGCACCTTCCTCCCGTCTACCTATCCTCCTCCCTCTATCTCTCCCTACTTCCCTCCCTCCCAGTGCACCTCCTCCCTCCCCCCTTCCTCTCTCCTAGACCATTCCTACCCTCCCTTCCTTTCCCTAACCTCTGTGCTTCTCCCTTCGTCTCCTCTTCTCCAAGCCTCCATTGCTCCTCCTCTCCTAGTGCACATCAACATGTCCCGCTACCCCTCTCTCCAATACTCTTCGTCTCTCCTACTCCTCTCCATGCCTCTCCCTCTTTCCTAGTCCCCTCCATCCCTCCTCCTCTCTCCTACTCCTCGCCACCCCTCCATCCCTCCCCCTCTCCTACTTCTCTCCACCCCTCCATCCCTCCTCCTCTCTCCTACTCCTCTCCACCCCTCCATCCCTTCCCCTCTCCTACTCCTCCCCACCCCTCCATCCCTCCTCCACTCTCCTAGTCCCCCTCCATCCCTCCCCCACTCTCCTAGTCCTCTCTACCCCTCCATCCCTCCCCCACTCTCCTAGTCCTCTCTACCCCTCCATCCCTCTCCCTCTTTCCTAGTCCCCTCCATCACTCCCCCTCTCTCCTTGTCCTCTCCATCCCTCCCCCTCTCTCTTAGTCCTCCACCCCTCTCCCTCTCTCCTAGTCCTCCACCCCTCCATCTCTCCCCCCTTCTTCCACACTTTTCTCCATCTCTCCCTCTCCCTCCACACTTCTCTCCTTCTCTCCATGCCTCTCCTCCAAGCTCGGGATCCCCCTGTATTGTCGGGTCTACGAGATATAATGAGTTTTATTCATTACCCCAGCTACGGCTAACCCCAGCTTGCAACGCTTGAATCGCAACTTGCCATTTTTGCACGATGGCTTGGGTGTACCTGGCTGCGGGGGCCGGTGGAGGGGCGCAACAGGACCCCCAGAAGCGCAGCGGTTTTGGCCCTTACTCCTCCCGGGGCATAAGGGGGAATTTTGGGCTTGTCTTTGCTGCGGGATGGGACTTTTTGACGGCCGGACACGGAGTTGATCTTTATCTCAGTCCAGCGGTGAGTGGACGCCGGTGGAATACTGAGTGGGGGGAGTGGGGAGAAGAGAGAGAGTATAGGGATGGAAGAGTGGGTGTGGGGGAGGTGAGAGATGGGAGGGAGTGTAAGAGGGGAGTGCGTAAGTAGAGGGATGAGGGGAGGGGCGAGAAGGTAGTGAGAGGAGATGGGAAGGAGAAAAGGGAAGGGACTGTACGGAGGAGGACTGGGTAGGTAGAGATATTAGGGGAGGGGAGGGGAGCTAGAAACGGGGAGAGGTTGGGGGAGGTAGAGAGGAGTGGGAATGGGGAGGGAGTGGGGAGAAGGGGAGGGAGTGTCGGGGGGGGGAGTGGACAATTGAGCTAGACTTGGAGATGTGTTAGGGGAGGTAAAGGTGAGTGGGTACTAGGGGAGTGGGGGGAGGGGGAGGGAGTGAGTGTAGGGGAAAGTCTTGGGCAGAAAGGGAGGGAGTGTGGGGTGGAAAGAGTTGGTAGGTAGTGGGATTAGGAAAGGGTAGGGGAGCAATGAACGGAGTGTTGTTGGAAGCATAGAGGGAAGAGATTGGGTGGGGGAATTAGGAGAGGATAGGAGGGAGATAAAAAAACAGGGAGTAATGTAGTGGAGAGGTATGGAAAGGGAGGGGAGGAGACTCTGGGGGGCTGGGAACGGAGGGGATAGGAGGGTATTGAGGATTTAAATGGAAAGAGAGGGGAGGAAAGGGAAGGGGAGTTTGAGGAGGCATGAGAGAAGTTGGTAGGTGCGGGGAGTGGGCAAAAACAGGAAGGATAAGGCAGACTAGAGGGGGCGTAGGAGGAGGAGAGGTGGGGATGGAGAGCAGGATAGGGGTGGATAGGTGAAGCAGTGTAGGAGGAGGGAGTGGGGAGAGAATGCGAGGATGGGAAGGGAAGGAAAGGGAAGGGAAGTCAGTAGAAAAAAAAGAAGTAGAGGGGAGGGGAAACGGAACGATAGAAAGTAAGGAAAGGAAGGGATGGAAGGTTAAAAGGGATGGAAGGTAGAGTGAGGAGGGGACGGTAGGGGAGGGGAGGGGGTCTGAGAAGGCCAGTTACCCCACCTGAAGGGCCTCGGTCTAACCCTTCTTCCCCATCTATTCCCTCCCCCTCCCGCGCTGTCCCTCCCCCCCCATCGCCATCCAGTCCTGTCACCCCTACCCCTCTTCCCCGCCCCCCCTCTCTCTTACCTCTCTCATTACCACCTCTCTCACTCCTGCCCCTCACTGACTCCTCCCCCTCACCCCTGCTGCCCTCTCACTCCATTCTCTCTCTCTCTCTCTCTCTCTCTCTCTCTCTCTCCCGTCTTTCCTTCTGTACCTCTTCTCTTTTTCTCATCCCTTTTCTCTCTCATTCCCCTTCCTTTTTCTTATCCCCTGTTTATCATCCTCCCTCCTTTCTCCTTCTCTTCTTTCTCCTTCTTATTCTCCCCGTCTCTTGTTTCTCCCTCTCCCCCTCTCTCCCCTCCTCCTCCACTTCTTCATTGCAACTTTCCTACTCTCTCCCTCCCACCCAATTTAGTCCATTCTCATTTGCTCCTCCCCCTCCCCTTCTCACACCTCGCTCACACGTCTCAGTACCATCTCTCTCCCCCTTTCTCCCCTCTTTGTTTACATCACTCCTAGCTTCTCTCCTTCTTTCTCTTCTCTGTCTCCTCACGCTTTGCTGCTACTCTTTCTCTTACCTTCACCCTCCTTCACTTCTCTTCTTGCCTTTGTCCTCTTCCCCTCCCTTTCTTAATGGTGTCATTCTTCCCACTCTTCCTTCCCTCTCATTCTTCCCTTTCCCCTCTCTCATTCTTCCTCTCCCCCTCTCACTCCCATCCTTACCCTCTCACCCCACCACACACCCTCCGAATCCTCCTCTTCCCCCCTTACCCCTTCCCCTTCCCTCTCACTCCTTCCCTTCCCCACACTCCTCCCTCTTCCCTCTGTTCTCCCGTTTCCCCCTCACTCCTTCCTCTCACTCCTCCCCCTCCCCCTCACTCCCTCCCCCTCTCTCCCTCCTATCCATCTTCTCAGCCTCCCTATCTCTTTTTACCTCTCTCTCTCTCTCTCTCTCTCTCTCTCTCTCTCTCACACACACACACACACACACACACACACACACACACACACACACACACACACACACACACACACACACACACACACACACACACACACACACACACACACACACACACACACACACACACACACATCTTTTCACCCCAATTTTAACAACTTTCTCCCTTCTTCCCTTTATATCATTTTATCTTCCTCGTCATCTATCTCTCACGATCTTTCCCTCCCACTCTCTCTCTTATCAGTCCATCTGTTCCATCTTTCTCTTTCCTTTTCGTTCTCTTGTTTTCCCCACTTCCTATGCAACCTGGCCTCTCTCTCTCTCTCTCTCTCTCTCTCTCTCTCTCTCTCTCTCTCTCTCTCTCTCTCCTTCCCTTTCATTTTTTTTTGTCAGCCACTCCATGTTCTACCCTTCCCCTCCCTATTTTTCCCCTATTCTGTTCCTTTCCCCATATATCAGCCTTACCTCCACCTTTCCTTATCTCCATCCTCCTCGCTCCTCCCTCCCTTCCTCCTCCCCTTTCTCCCTCCCCCCTCCCCTCACCTGCACCTCGGCATCACACTCTATACCGTCAAGGACAACGCCTAAAAAATTCACCTCTTCTGCTTCTCACTTTCCTCTCGTGGCAAATGTTCCTAATCTGAGTGAGGCTTAATATGTTTTTCTTCCCATTAATCATTATCTAATATGAGGCGTCAGGAGGATAATCGACGGATGTGTTAAGTGGGAAGTAGAGAGCGTGATAAGGGAACTTTTGCCCATCTCCGTACAGTCGGTATCGAAAGTCCTGTCGCATCTTCGCTTTTCCTCTCTCTTTGGACTTTGATTATCAGTGTAGAGAATCCGTAGCAACTGACACTGATGACTTTATTTTTGCCACAGATTAGGGCCATGAGTGTCTGTTTCTGCGTATTTACCATACTGAAAGAAGTCTAGGAAGAGAGAAGTAGGAGAGGTGACAGGATTCTTGATGGTGGCTGTACGTGTGATTGGCGTGTGTTTGTGTAAGGGGTGCTGATCGTCCGTGTCGGGGGTGTGTAGGGGTGATTAAGACATGTCGGGAAGAACGACAACTACACGACGCCCAGCCAAACATAACAGGACGTAATCACACCCACCACGACCAAACCTAACTTAACCGAGCACGACCTAACTTGACAAAATCTAACTTTGCCAGACTAGACGTAACTTCACCTAATTTAACTTAGCTTAACAGGACCTACCTTAACTTTACAAAATTCGACCTAGCCTAACTTAGCCAAACTAGATTAACTTCACCTAACCTTACTTAGCCTAACTTAATGGAACTTACCATAACTTTACAAACCCTAATCAAACCAAACTTGGCTAAACTTTTCTTTGCCATATTTAAACGTAGACCAAACATTACCTAATCTAGCTTAAATCGACGAAACTTTACCTGATCTAACTTAACCAGACTAAATTTAGACTAAACTTTACCCAACCTAACTTAGTCCCTTACTTAACAGGACCCACCCAAACGTAACAGGATCTATTTTTAACCGGACTTACCCGAACTTAACCTAACCAGATCGATATCTTAATCCAAAAGGGCCCTAAATACATAAAGCTTTATTTCAATTATTATTATCTATTTATTTAGTAGTGGGGACAAGAGTACTGGTATCACAGCAGTAGTAGTAGTAGTAGTAGTAGCAGTAATAATAATAATAATAATAATAATAATAATAAAGAAAATGACATATATGACTGCCCGCATTATTTCTGAACACCCACATAAAATTATATACACCATGATCTACACATTAGTTTTTTAGTAATCCAGCAGACTGACAGACAAACAAACAGACACGCAAACAGGCAGATTCGATAAAAATACCCCCTCTTCCAACTTTGGTGGAAGTGTAAAAGATAAGGGCAAGATGGTAGTGGTGTTGTTTGTGGTTATAGCCCTGGGTATATCACTCACTCACTCACTCACTCACTCACACCACACACACACACACACACACACACACACACACACACACACACACACACACACACACACACACACACACACACACACACACACACACACACACACACACACACACACACACACACACACACACACACACACACCAGGAAAAACATGTTGTCCATAAACGAGACGGCATACATAACTTAAGATCACACACATCCCCTTCTTTGCGTGCAGAACTCGCATATACATACAATATTTAGAAGTGTACCTACCTTCACGGTTAATATATTCTAGGCTTTGTACCTTATTCTCGTCACATATACAGATATTATGTGTATATATTAGGTGTATACGTGAGTGAATGTGATGCCTAAATGACTGAGTGTCCTGGAAATATGTTTTTGCTTAGAAATTTGCTATGTCGTCAAAAGTGCAGCTGGTCAAGAGGCGAGAAGTAGCCAAGTAGGTTGCATAGTCAGTGGATAAGACGCGGCGGTGGAGGGCACATGTGTAACTTAGCTCTCTGTAAATCTCCTCAGTAAATGACAAGATAGGTGGAAGGAATTTCTTAGGCATTTTTCTGCACCACCAAACCGAAGAGAGTAGGATTCAGCCAAGCACGGTCAATAGTGTAATATAATAAATCTGGCCACTGTCTTGTACATTTACTTATTTATTTTATTTATCAGTTTTAAATCACAGCTGAGATATGTGAAGATGATGACGCCTCTGTGGTTCGGAGGTATGGGTTTCTGATCGAAGGCGGCCGTGAGCTGACTGTGGCTTGAGGCTGGAAGATAAAAGTAGGTTGTTCTCTATCACCCATTCGCTACCTTGGATGACCTACCGCTTAAATGATCCGGACTAGTGTGACCCCGCTTTTTACCCTCTTGAATTAACGGCTACAGCTACGTTTGGGACAGTCAGGGTCAAGCAAGGTCACAGTTGAGGTCAAGGAAGTATGATGGATGTCTTCAAATGTCCTCGTGGAAGTCGAAATGCCACTTGGTTGAAGGAAGAAAGGGTGAGGGAATTCTTAAACAGGCCTCAAGTGCTAGTTTCAATAACGAGTACGTCAGGGAGGAGACAACTGAACGAGCCCTCAAGGGACACCGAGTGGCCGCTTGAGTGTTGACCTGGGGAGAGAGAGAAAGAGAGAGGGAGGGGTTGAGTGGAGGTGAGAGGGAGTTTCTTTCTCTCTTGTTCCGCCGCTCAGGTATATTCTCTCTCTCTCTCTCTCTCTCTCTCTCTCTCTCTCTCTCTCTCTCTCTCTCTCTCTCTCTCTCTCAGTACCATCTACCCATCACTATCTCCAAACATTTTCCGTCAAATTAATTACGCCCATGATTCAGTGGGTAAGGGAATAGCATTGTTTCACTCCTGCCAGCTTAATAACAGCATTCCTTGACTCTAATTATAAGCTATTATTTTTTTCTTCTTATCCGTGCCCGAGATGAGAATAATGAGAATATTATTTAGTTTCGTTAAATGTGTGCACGATTTTACCTCCTGACTGCTCAAGGTTTTACTCTGTTGTATACGGTAAGATTTTTAGTTCAGAATATTTCAGTTTTAGCCACAGACGAATTGCCTTTGTTTCTCTGTCCTTAGTCATCAGTCTGCCCGATCTCCAGTTCACAGCCCCCTCTCCCATACATCTCTCCACCCAGTCCCTCCATCTCATCCTCGGTTTCCCCCTCCCCCTCGTCCCCTTCTCTTTGCCCATGTGGAGGGGATGGAAAATGAGAGACTGACTAGGAGTGTTATGTGAGTGAGGTGGAGGTGGAGATTCCTGTTTTCAGCTCAGTTGATGGCCAGGTGAAGCCAGAGTGGAGAGGTGATTTGACTAATAACTAAGGAGATTTATTCCTACATTATAACCAAGGCTCATTTAATTTCATGCAACCAGGACTTAGTAAGCTGTGGAACTGACCCAATTTTGTCAGATGAAAACAAACTATGGAAAAAGTGTCAGTCATTCTCTTTTCCGCGTCAATATGGCCCACAAAAATAAATAACTAAATGCATGAATCATTATATAGGTAAATAGCTGAAAGTGATCCATTGAATATTTGCTTTAAAGTATTCTTGATATGGCAGGTAAGTTGTAAAAAAATATATATAAAAAAAAAAGTCCACACACACATTTATCACTGTTATTATTATTAGAGCTAAGATACGATTAAATGTGCGTGTGGATGAGTAAATTTGGAGTGTCGTCCTGTCTCGGCCACCTCCCTTTCTTTGGGGGAAAAGGGGGCACGGTGGCTTAGTGGTAGAGCAAGGAGCTCGTGGCCGGGGGGTCGTGAGTTCGAGCCTCGCCCGGAACTGCCGTGCCGGGAGTGGTAGCGCGCTCCTGTAACCTAGCGGGGCTATATGGCCTTAGTTGCCTAGCTCGGGGATTAAATCTCTATCTTTGGGGGAAGCAGCCTTGGTAGCCTTGGTATACAGATAGGTAAAAGTTATCAATCACCGTAAAAGAACCTGAGAAAAGTTTATATAAATATGAATACCCAGGTTACAGGTCATGGTCAAACTCTGCTGATTATTATTATTATTATTATTATTATTATTATTATTATTATTACGGTACTTTGTTCCCCGTAATAAATATGTATTATTATATTTTTCCAGGTAAGTCGTCTTCTTCCCTTGACGTACTAAACGATCTGTAAGTAGTGAAGTTATCTTTATCATATTCAGTGTCGGGAAAACTGATCATCTTGCCACCAAAGGATTACATAATCTTAGGTTAAATTTCTCGTACTGACTGGATTAACAGGACATTACTGAAGATTTACAAACCCATTCATTGCAAGAAATAAGAAGCTTTATAAAATCGTCCAACGCGAGCAAGATTTAAACTTTAGGCATCATAGTAAGGAGTTAAATCTACCCCTGATGTGTGTCCGAATTGAAGTTGCAGATTTAAGAGTCAGGATTGAGTGGAGTGGGGGATGTGGAGGTTCGGGTGGAGAGACAGAGGGGGAGGGAAGGGTTAGGATGGAGGAGAAGGGTACCATTGGAGAAGAGAGAGGGGGACAGGGGTTTGGAGGAGGAGGAGGAATGGAAGTGAGAGATAGGGAGAGGGGTAAATGTATAAAAGTAAGGAAGTGAGAGGTGTGGGAAAAGCAAGGGCGGTAGAGATGGAAGAGAAAGGAGGGGGTGTAGGTGGGGGACAAGGGAGAGGGGTAGAGGTTTGGGGAAGGGGGAAGATTTGGGGGAGAAGGGAGGGGGTAGAAAGAGGAGAAGGGAGGTGGAAGTAGAGTTGGGGGAAAATGTAGGGAGGTAGGGTAGAATGGAGACTGAGAAGGGTTGGAAAGGGAAGAGAAAGAGGGGTAGGGATGGGGGAGGCAGGGGAAGGGGGATAGAAGAAGGAAAGAAGAGGGGTTAGATGCCGGGGAGGTAGGGTACGAGTTTGTAAAGGAAAGGAGAATGGGGTACGAGAAGGGTGGAAGAGATACGAAAAGGAGCGAGGGGAGGGGGTTGGGGTGGCTGGAACTGAGAGAGAGAGAGAGAGAGATAGGGGGGTGGGGAAGGGGGTCACCACACTTGACCCTTAAGATGAAGGGGCTCATAAGGCAACTACGCTAAAACCTCGCAGCCCATCCACCACTGTCACAGCATCACGGACCAGGAGAGAGGAGAGGAGAGGAGAGGGTTGGAGAGAGGAGGAGGGGAAGGGAGAAGAGAGGAGGTAACGAGAACGACAAGAAGTAGAAGAGGAGAGGAGACGAAAAGAGGGAGAGCAGAGAACAAAGGAAGTGGAAGACGAAGAAGGAAAATACCAACAATAGTAAAAGGAGGAGCTAAACCC
>NC_137041.1:8208250-8243250 GCF_032717465.1 Coenobita brevimanus | reverse complement strand
ACTCTCCTCTCGTCTCATGTTTCTCGATCCATTTTCTCCTTTACTCCTTTCTTGCATCTCCTCCCATCTCTTTATTTTTGCTTTCTTTTATCTCTCTCATCTCTCATTCTATCTGTTCCTTGCTTTGGTTGCTCGCTCCACTTCAGTGCTACCCTCGATGCCCTTTTCCTCTCCCCTTTCCTCGTTCCATCTCTTCCTCCCCTTCCTTATCTCGTCACCCTCTTTCTTCCCTCTCCCCTCTTACATTGTTCCTCCTCTCTCTTCTTTGTTCTTCCTTTTGTTTACAGCTTTTGTTCTGTTCTCATTCATCTGTTTTCTTACCTCTCCTCGTCGTTCTTCTCCCTTCATCATTGTTCACTTTTCCTACTTCAATCACTCCTTCCTCTGTTTTCCTCTCTCTACTCTCCTCTTCCTTTACTTTCCTCTCTCCTCTCCCTTCCTCTCCTCTACCATCCTCTATCTTCCTTTCCTCTCCTCTCCTCTTCTCTTGTCTTTTCTCCTCTTCTCTCCTCCTCTCCTCTCCTCTGTACTGTCTCCTGTGTTCCTCCCTCTCCTTTCCTCTCCTCTCTGCTCCTCTCCTCTCCTCTCATTAGTACTCCCTTTCCTTGCTCAGGTCTCCTTCCTCTGGCTACCTACTGCCGCTTTTCCTTCATCTCCTCCATTCCTTCCATGTATATCCTGTCTCCTTTCCTTTCTAGTTACGATCGTTTCTCTCTCTCTCTCTCTCTCTCTCTCTCTCTCTCTCTCTCTCTCTCTCTCTCTCTCTCTCTCGTTTTAGCTATATCCTTTCCCCTCTTCTCTCCACACCTTCATCTTCTTCCCTCCACTCCTCCATACCCTCCTCTCTCTCCTCTCCAGTCTTTCTCCTTTCATCCCCTGTTGGTTGCGTTTATAGATATTCGAAGCTCCTGTTCCTCCCGTTGCAACTTCCTCTTCCCCTCCTCCTTCCCGTTAACCTCCGTTGTTCTGTTTACTACCAGCTTGTTCTCTCAGAGTTGTTGTTGCGCTTGGTACTCTAGATAGTTGTGGTTGATGGTGGTGGTGGTAGTTGCGGTTGATGGTGGTGGTGGTAGTTGTGGCTGATGGTGGTGGTGGTGGTGGTAGTTGTGGTTGATGGTGATAGTGGTAGGTGTGGTTGATGGTGATGGTTGTAGTTGCAGTTGATGGTGATAGTGGTAGCTGTGATCGTGTCTTTGTGATGGTGGTAGTTGTGATTGTGTCTTTGTGCTGGTGGTAGTTGTGATTGTTTGTGATGGTGGTAGTTGTGGTTGATGGTGATGGTGGTAGTTGTGGTTGTGTCTTTGTGATGGTGGTAGTTGTGGTTGTGTCTTTGTGATGATGGTAGTTGTGGTTTGCTTCACAACTACACTGATAATTCACTGCTTCACTATGTCACCACTACACACACTGCTCTACCACGGTGCTACACAACAATACAACACTACACTACACTACACTACTGCACTACATAACACACCACTACTACACTACACCACACTTGATATATTTTAGTGGTAGTTGTTGATGATGGTGGTGGTGGTGGTTATGGTTTTGGGGGTAAAATAGTTGTAGTTGTGGTTGTGAGTCGGGTGTGGTGATTTTTATTGTGGTTGTGGCTTGTTGTTGTTCGTGGTGGTGGTGGTGGTGTTGGTAGTAGTAGTAGTAGTGGTTGTTTCGATAGTTGTAGGCCTAGTCGTCGTTGTGGTAGCATTGGCAGTGGTGGTCGTAGTCGCAGTCGTAATATTGGTTCTTGTAATGGTCGTACTTGTGGTTCGGGTACTAGTCGTGATTATGGTGATTGTGGTTGTAGTGGCAGTCGTAATATTGGTTCTTGTAATGGTCGTACTTGTGGTTCGGGTACTAGTCGTGATTATGGTGATTGTGGTTGTAGTGGCAGCGGTAGTCGTGATGGTGGTAGTTGTGGTGATAGTCGTGGTTCTGGTGATAGTCGTAGTCGTAGTGATGGTAGTGGTGGAGGCTGAAAAATGCTAAGGCGGACTCCGGGGCCAGGATGGAACCGCTGCCTTGTGTTGGGGGAAGGGGGCATTATTCACTGGGGTGGGGAGGGGGGGGGCTGAAGGAGGAAGGAATTAGGAAGAAAGGAAGGAAGGAGAAAAAAGGAGGAAGGAATTAAGAAGAAATGAAGGAAGGAAGGGGGAGAGGAGGAAAAGGGAGGAAGGAATAAGGGAAAAAGGAAGGAGGAAAAAGAAGGAAGGAATTAGTAAGGAATGAAGGAGGAGAGTAGGAAAAAGGAGGAAGGAATTAGGAAGAAAGGAAGGAAGGAAGGAGGAGAGGTGGAAAAGTGAGGAAGGAATTAGGAAGAAAGGAAGGAAGGAAGGAGGAGAGGTGGAAAAGTGAGGAAGGAATTAGGAAGAAAGGAAGGAAAGAAGGAGAAAAGGAGGAAAAGGGAGAAAGGAATTAGGATAAAAGGAAGGAAGGAGGAGAGGAGGAAAAAGGAGAAAGGAATTAGGATAAAAGGAAGGAAGGAGGAGAGGAGGAAAAAGGAGAAAGGAATTAGGAAGGAAGGAAGGAGGAGAGGAGGAAAAAGGAGGAAGGAATTAGGAAGGAGGGAAGGAAGGGGAGGAGGAAAAGTAGAAGGATAGCAGTATGGTAGAGAAAGAGGGTAGGGAATGGAAGGAAGGAAGGAAGGAGGAGAGGAAGAAAAAACAGAAGGAAAACAGTATGGACGAGAGAGAGGGTAGGGAATGGAAGGCAGGAAGGAGAGGAGGAGGAAAAATAGAAGGATAGCAGTATGTACGAGAGAGAGGGTAGGGAATGGAAGAAATGAGAGGAGTAGGTAGAAGGAAGAAGGAAGAGTGGATGTGGAAGGGAAAAGATCGTAGGAAGGAAGGATATAGAGGGAAGGAGGGAGAATATGGAAGGAAAAGGGAAAGGAAGGATGTGCGAAGAGGAAGAAAGTATGTTAATGGAAAGATATCAAATGAACGAGAAAGCAAGTACATGGGGAAAATGAATGAATAAACTAGAAGAGGGAAAATAAGGAATCAGGAAAAGAAGCGAACAGAGCGGATGAAGGAAGAAAATACAGGGATACAGCCTATGAGGAAAAAAAAAAAGTTGACGAAAAAGACAGAAGAAAAATGGTTGCATGAAAATTGCTCAAGGAAAAAACTGAAAAAAAAAAGAAAAATTGAGATAGTGAGCGAGAAAAAGATATGCGGTTAAATCTGAAAACACTGCTATCTATATACACGAAATTTATGTATTCTGAGATATCCTGCAGTTAAATAAAATTGCCAAATGGTATCCGGAATGAAATTGATATGAGAGGTCTAGTTATCATGCAGTTTATTGGCATCCTCTCTTTCCTTCCTTTTCTCCTCAGATCCACATGCTTTTCTTTCCTCATATGATGTCTTTTTTTTTTTTTTCACTTGTTTCCTTCCTTCCTTTTATCCTTCCATCTAACCATCCTTCATTCATTCGTTCGTTCGTTCATTCATTCATTCATTCATTCTCCCTTAAATATGTATACTCTAACTTCCCCCTCTCAACCCTGTGTCTTTGTTACACTTCACCAACATTAACTTGCCCAAATTTTAGTCCTTCTGCAGCATATTTCACGTAGCGCAGTGGCAGAGAAAGATAACACTACAGCTCTCCATTCTTTCCAGTACTCTTTTACTAGCATTAATCCTTTACTATAACTCAGCATTCTAGATGGAGATACGGTAATTTTAGGCCAGGTTAAAGTGAAAAGGATACCGTATAGAACTTAGGTATTTTATTCAGGCGATAACCCAATGATTTTCTTCAATAAAAAGGCTAAGAATCATAGTTATTTTATATATCTGTTACTTTTATTACTGCCATGAGTAACGCAGGTTTTTCATTTAAGATGATAGTAAGAGTGTGTGTTTTAGTCGTGGTCAATGGAATAAGCTGCGCAGAATCGTCTTGCGGTAATAATAATAATAATAATAATAATAATAATAGTAGTAGTAGTAGTAGTAGTAGTAGTAGTTGTAGTAGTAGTAGCAGCAGCAGCAGCAGCAGCAGCAGCAGTAGCAGTAGTAGTAAAATCGTCTTGCAGTATCCATCATCATCATCATCATCTTAATCCATCCATCCATCATTCAATCCTACGTTGCCCCATGAGGAGCGTAGGAGCCCGGGGCGAGGCAGTTGGTCCTGACATTTAAGATGAGAGTGACCACCCTCACTCATCCCTGAGTGGCATTACGTGAGCAATAAACCCCAGCCATCCCTTGGATATAAACCTTCACCGGCTCAATCCGATTGGAGCACAATAATTACCCACTAAACCACCAGGCACCAAAATTTGGTTATATGGTTACCACCCTGCGTAGTAAATAGTTTCCTGGTGTACAGGAAACCATTTTTGCTTGTCACCCAGTGTAGAGTCACCCATAGGCAGAAGAAAGAGGAAAAAATGAAGGAATGAAAGACAGAAGAGGGAGTGTAAAGTCACCCGTAGGCAGAAGGACGAGGAAAGAATGAAGGAAAGAAAGATAGAAGAAGATGGAGGGAAAGAAGGTTGGAGGAGAGGACAGGGCAGACATCCGAAAGCAGCACTACATTGAGTGGGTGGATGGTGAGCGCCCCCACCTACCATAATATAATAATAATAATAAATAAATAAATAATAAATGTATCTTAGGGATAAATTCTTATAAACATTAGAATCTTTGTGGAAAATAACTCAAACGAACAAACCAAAAAAAAAAACAAAAAAAACACGAAAACGAATACCAACCTTCATATATCAAACAGAAATCAATTTAATATCCCAAACGCGCGTCAGTTCCCGGGGAGAAAATGGAGCACACGCGAATCAAAGAAAATGGGAGGCGCAGCAGGTTATTCAGATTAAATGGAAAAAAAATGGCTCTCGGATAATACTCAGAAATCATTATAATATCTGAACGCCTGCAAATTTGAGGGTAGAAAATCGAAATATCCACAGATTAGAAAATGTGAAAAAAAAAATGTTGGTATTAGAATCGGAAATCAGTTTAATTTGGACAGACGTAAATTTGAGGAAGATTAGTCAGGGTTTGGGAATTACTCTCTCTCTCTCTCTCTCTCTCTCTCTCATTTTAATTTTGTCACGTAAATTTAGAGAGATTTGTCATGGTTTTGGAACTCCTCTCTCTCTCTCTCTCTCTCTCTCTCTCTCTCTCTCTCTCTCTCTCTCTCTCTCTCTCTCTCTCTCTCTCTCTCTCTCTACCAACAGTTCCTTTAATCATTTTTCTCCAATATCCGCAAGCCACAGATTTACCAACAAATTCTGACGATTAAAGCAAAGCTCTTCCTGTGTGTCCATCTCCACAAACTCTATGTTAAAAAAAAAAAAAAATCTATTAAATTCTCCCACAAACCCCCAAATTTTACCACAGTTCAGAAATCCATTAATTCAGAAATATATAAAATCTAATCTCTCCCTCCCTCACTCTTTTTCTTCTCTTCCTCGAATTTCGCTTCAGAATTAAGTATGGAGAAGGAGAGTCGATTTTCTTGGCATAAATCGTGTATCTTTAGAGGAACATTAGTGATCAGCCAGAGCGAGGAATTTGGAGCAGGAAAGAAGGGGGGTGAGAGGGTTGAGAGGGGAGGGGGTTAGGAAGGGAGATAGGGGAAGGAAGAGAAAGGAGGTATAGGAGGGTGGGGAGAGAGAGGACGAAAGGGAGATAAGGGAGGGAAGAGAGAGAGAGAGAGAGAGAGAGAGAGAGAGAGAGAGAGAGAATGCGATAAATATGATCGTAAATAATGGTCAATACTCAGCCTCCTAGGACGCACTCTCATTTGAATAAAATTATGTCATAAGCTTGAATAAAATACTAGAGCTTATCCGGACATGTGGAGAGGATGGAGGGCGGGAGACTAACGAGGAGAGTGAATGCGACTGAGGTGGAGGGAGGGGGAGACTGAGGATGAGGTGGAGGGGTGAAGTGGAGAGAGATATTTGAGAAAGGGGGGTGTGAGCAGGGAGCAGGACAGTGAAGTGGCATTGGACAGGGCGACATGGAGGCGATTTGTTTGTGGCCACCCCTTACGGGATTGAGGCGTATGGCAACAGATAGATGGACAGTTTATCCTGTCGTGTGAGGGTTAAGGTGACAAAACACTTAGAGATTCTGGTGCGGTTAGGTAGCTTACTGACACCTCTTCCATACCCCGCTTATTCCTGATCCTGCTCCGTTAGTATATTCTTGTGTGTTATTCATGCAAATTTCTGTCGATATCAGATAGGTATAAGAATAAATAAAGAATATGTTAATGGGTAGTTTGGAAAATGAATCGTTAAAGAAGAGGTGCTAGGGAGTGTCCTTAGCCGATGAGAAGACGGACCTCAGGCTGTATGGCTTAACTCACGAATAAAACCATCAGATGTTAGTTGGAATGGACTGCTGGACAAGCTAGAGGAATCCTGATCATGATATCAACCGTGGGGAGGGGGAGCCGTGAGAGGAGTGTGAGAAAGGGGAGGGGAAGGAGGAGGGGAAAGAGAGAGGAGAGGAAAGGATAGGGAATGGGTAGGGAAAATGGGGAAAAGGAGTGGGAACTGGGGAGTTTACGCAAAAGTTTGTGTGGGTGTGGGTGTGTGTGGGGAGGGGAGTGTTGGAAGGAAGTGGTGTTAAAATTTCTGATACTGAGGGATGGAGGGAAAGGGAGGGGGGAGAGGGGAAAGGAAAGCGGGAAGGGTAGAGGAGGGGAGGAAAGGAAAGGGGAGGAGAAGAAAGGAAGGGGGGGAGGGCAGGAAAGGAGACAAGACTGGAGGGAGGGAGGGATGCAAGGGCGGGGAAGAAAGGAAGGCGGGGGAGACGAGTATAGGAGGGAAGAGAGTGGAGGAGTAAAATTTGTGGTGGTAGTCTGTATTTTGCCTCCAATACGTAAAGTCGGAGTCTATTGGAAAGGCATTAGGGACGCGGGTCTATTGTGTCTGCGATAGAGCCCCAACTATTGGTTTTCTCGACACGGCGTCTTTAAATATATTACGATTTACGTTTGTGTATGCGCTATCGTAGGGAGGCTGACGATGACTGGTACACACACACACACACACACACACACACACACACACACACACACACACACACACACACACACACACACACACACACACACACACACACACACACATTCTTCATTTCTTCAGCTTATTTCCCCGTGACTCAGAAGATGCCAGTACTCCGGTTCTTCATCCTTTCATAGCACCTTTTCGGGACTAGAATCAATCTGGTGTCTCTCATGTAAACAGCTCTGGATTTAAGGTGGAGATGTGGCAGTTTTATGCCAAATTAGAGTAAACAGAGTATAGTAGGAGGGATTAACTTTCATACCGAGAGAGATTTCCAGATGCGAAACTAAATCCCCTGGTATTAGCCGGATTAAAACTGAGGTATTTTCTTTCAAAGGCTAATGGATAAAAATTATGTAGATGGTTTGAGAGTATAATTTTTCTTCCGCTTGTTATTAAATTTTTTATCGTTTGAGTTTATGTAAGTATTGTTTTCATTAATTACTTTTTTCTTCTTAACCCTGATACTGATTCTGTGTTATTATTATTATTATTATTATTATTATTATTACTGCTACTACTACTACTGCTGCTACTGCTGCTACTACTACTATTGCTGCTACTAATACCACCACATTATTATTATTATTATTATTATTATTATTATTATTATTATTATTTTTGCAGGTAAGTCGAGTTCTCCTCTGACCTCACTACAGAAATCGTAAGTATGTGAGTACACTTAAGCACTTCAGTCTGGGGACGTATTGTAGCAGTTATGTTCTTCCTATTACCAGATAATTTTTAACCAGATTTTGCGAAAGATTTTGAACTGGAGGGAATGGGTATAGCCTTCATTTCCCTTTAGTACAATAGCCCCCCCCCCAATAATAATAATAATAATAATAACTAATAATAATAATAAATCTGGAGAGACCAAAATTGAAATACTTAGAACGATAATGGGGCTGAAGGGGTTAAATTCAGAATGGTGAGGTGATAACAAAGATAAATCAACAGGGGGATTTATTTTCTCTCCCAGTCTTGCCCTGTCCCTCGTCTGCTCCGCCTGAAATTGCTAATCAGTCCCAAGTCAGTTCAAGTTAGTGGAGTTGCTTTTCAATCGACAGGCAATTAAGAGTTTGTGTTTAAGTTTTGGCTGGGTGTGAGAGAGAGTAATTAGTCTTATATATATATTGGTGTTATCCTGGAGGCGTTCGTGTCATGGCGCCAAAAAGAAAATGGTTTTGAGTGTCTGATTTTACTTTATATAGTTTGCATTATATAGTGAGTGGCTGATTTTACTCAATATATTGTATTTTAAGATATTTGAATAAGATTTAAGTTATTATTCTAGTTGTTTTGCTGTGAAACTATTCGTACTGAAGTTTGGGGTACCGTAGGTGAAGGAGTGAGTCGGGGGTGGCCCTGTAACACCTCCAAGAATCCAAGTGCGCGGATGAAAGTAGTTTCGAGATGGATTTGGGAGTATCATTTCGTGTGTGTGTGTGTGTGTGTGCCCGTAAGTTATCCTTATCGTTATGATTTTAAGTTATTTGTGTTTAAGTTTGGGTGTGAGGGAGAGTAAGGAATTTTGTCCCGAGGGCGGCCCTGTTACTCCACCGGGAATACAAGTGCGCACGGAGAAAAGTAGTTCTAGGTTACATTTAGTTATTTATTTTTCATTAAGTTATTAGTGTAAATGTTAAGTTACCTTGTGTTTACTTTTTGACGGGGTGTGAGAGAGGATAATGAGTCTTATCCCTTGGGCGTCCCCATCACTACTCTGGGAATCTGTGTGTGTCTGTGTGTGGGTGTGGGTGTGTGTGTGTGTGTGGGTGAGAGAGAGAGAGAGAGAGAGAGAGGATTAATAGGCTCAAAAGAAAATAAAGTGAGCCCGGGAGTGAGCGAGGGTGGAGGTAAGCAAGAGGGCAGTGATCTCTGAAAGGGTGTGTGTGTTTGGGTGAAGCCTAGCAACAGTTCACCCAGCCAGAGGAACGAAGAGGGAGGAAGAGAGCGAGGTTAGGGCGAAGAAGAGGAGAGGAGAGAAGAAAGTAGAAGAGAAGGGGAGAGGAGAGGAGAGAAGAGATGGTATAAGAAAAGTGAGGAGGAGAGGGAGGGAGAGGAGAGATGATACAGGAAGAGGTCAAGAAAGGGGAGAGGAACGGAGAGAAGAGCTGAAATGCTGTAACAAAAGAGAGAAGGTGAGGAAGAGAGAGGAGAGAGGTTACAAGAATAGAACAAGGAAGAGGAGAGGAGAAAGAAGATAACATAAGACGAGAGGAGAGAAGAGAAGATATGATGTAAGAAAAGAGGAGAGGAAGAGAGATGAGAGGATACAGGAAATGAACAAGGAAGAGGTAGAAGCTGAGAAGAGTGGTGTAGGGAAGAAATGGATGATAGGAGGGAGAAGTGGAGGGAAGACGATGTAGCAGAACGGAGGAAAGAAGAGTACAAGAGGGAAGTGTGGAGGAGGGGGAGAGGGAGAGAAGACAGGAGATGTGAGGTGATCTGTAAAAAGGAAGGCTGGCCTATAAATAATCGCATTAAAATTGAGACGTCTCTTTTACTTAATTCTTGCCATCTTCAGACGGTTTTCTTCATCTTAAGGGAGGCGTCTTCCAGTGAGTGAATTAACATAGGCTCTGTCTAATCCCACCAGTTCGAAAAAAGTCCCCCAGAGCTGAATAAAATCGTCTGGAGAGCAAGAAAAAATAATAATTGTATTGAAGCTTAGTGACAGATCAGTCGGGTGAAGGAACATGGATAAGTGTAAAAGAGGATGAGGAAGATGCTTAGAAGAGGAAGATGCTTAGAAGAGGAAGATGGTTAGAAGAGGAAGAGGCTTAGAAGAGGAAGACGCTTGGAAAAGGAAGAGGGCTTTGGATCTAATAATTGAAGCTTGATGTGTTGACGACAAGGAGCTTCAAGCAGGATTGGCGGAGCAGAAATGAAAGGGTTGTCCATGAGAGAGAGAGAGAGAGAGAGAGAGAGAGAGAGAGATCTGGCTCTGAAATATGAAGATGAAAGAAAGAGTGCTGAGATAGGATGCTGAGCTGGAGGCGTTTGGGGTTGAGAGAGAGAGAGAGAGAGAATTGAAAGGAAGGCTTGTCCATATTTGCCGAGGATGAGAGAAGCCTGTAGTGATTGATGCAAGCGATTCGAGAGAAATAGTGGGGCAGGATGAGGAAGAGGTACTGAGTTGAATTTGTGAGGGGAAAAAGGTGAGAGAGAGAGAGAGAGAGAGAGAGAGAGAGAGAGAGAGAGAGAGAGAGAGAGAAAGGGGGGGCACTATCAGGAAAGAGTAACGGAGTCGAATTTGTAGGGGAAAAGTTACTTGTGTGTGTGTGTGTGTGTGTGTGTGTGTGTGTGTGTGAGAGAGAGAGAGAGAGAGAGAGAGAGAGAGAGAGAGAGAGAGGTTGATTTTGTTTTCTTAAAGTTGCGAGGCAAGAAGGGAGTGGACGAGCGAGTTTTTCTTTGCTTTGTCAGCTGCGGAGGTGAAAAGAAATTGAATGAAGTCTTATAAAGTAGCCTCAGGGGGAACCGTCTGTGTGTGGCGGGTGTGGCAGAGCTGAGTAAAATCGTCTGAAGGCACCAGAATGAAATGAAAAGTTTGTAAATGAAGTGGAAAGTTGGTAAATGAAATGGAGAGTTTGTAGGTGAAATGGAAAGTTTGTAAGCGAGGTGAATAGTCTGTAAATGAAGTGAAAAGTTTGTAAATGAGGTGCAGAGTTTGTGAAAAGAAGTGCAGAGTTTGTGAAAAGAAGTGCAGAGTTTGTAAATGAGGTGCAGAGTTTGTAAATGAGGTGCAGAGTTTGTAAATGAAGTGCAGAGTTTGTGAATGAAGTGCAGAGTTTGTGAATGAAGTGCAGAGTTTGTGAATGAAGTGCAGAGTTTGTGAATGAAGTGCAGAGTTTGTAAATGAAGTGCAGAGTTTGTGAATGAAGTGCAGAGTTTGTAAATGAGGTGCAGAGTTTGTAAATGAGGTGCAGAGTTTGTAAATGAGGTGCAGAGTTTGTAAATGAAGTGCAGAGATTGTAAATGAGGTGCAGAGTTTGTAAATGAGGTGCAGAGTTTGTAAATGAAGTGCAGAGTTTGTAAATGAAGTGCAGAGATTGTAAATGAAGTGCAGAGATTGTAAATGAAGTGCAGAGTTTGTAAATGAAGTGCAGAGTTTGTAAATGAAGTGCAGAATTTGTAGATGGCACCCCGATAGTCAAAGTAAGAGTTACGTTCAGTACCGTATCTGTTCTGTGTATTTAAGTAACACAGTCCCACATTTCCCCTTCAGAGCATAAGGGTCCTCATCCAGGTGTATGTAGTTGAGAATATTTACGGGTGGGAAGCTTACCTACGCCCCTGCATAATGGAGTTTAAAAATGATGAAAAAATAATAATAATGGCCATTTCTAGGAGGCTGACCCACGCGCCTGCATTATAGTTTAAAAGAAAATGATACACACGAAAAAAAATGGTCAGCTCAAGGACTCACATCGCACCGTGTAATCCTCAACTCTTTTCGAATCGAGAACTCTACTGCTTGATCACCAGGCTGTATAGTAATTCCTTCAACAAAATACCGATATGATCATCAGGCCACTAACAGTCTCCTTTTCACTCACAAGAAAGCCACTCAGAACGAATTTAAGCTGAGACGACGAAATCTAGGAGAGTATTGATCAGACAGTGCATTTGCCTTTGATCCCTCAGGTGCGACAAAATTCCTGAGGTGAATAAAATCGTATGGGGAGTAGTTAGCATGAGAATATTAAATTTATGTTTGGCAGGAAATGGATAAATTATAACTACATGTTTTGACAAGTTGTTAATGCGGAGTGAAGTATTGTAGTAAAAAAAAAAAATCCCACGAAGGCTTAAAGGAATGAATTATTAAGTACAGGAATGAAAATTAACAAGGACGTGCATATTTTGAAATGCATTTAATTCGAATTTGCTTTCAATTGTCATATTCTAAAATAATTATTTGCTTCGAAAGCGAAATTTAATTGAATAAAATATAGTGTAATTGAAAGTAGATTTGCCTGAGACGAATATATTTCCAAAATTACAAAATCTAAATTATTTTTAAATTACTGTTAAAGGATGAAGGAAAGAGTAATTAAACAGTTGAGGAGAGAGAGAGAGAGAGAGAGAGAGAGAGAGAGAGACCCTGAAATGTGGTGAAGGGATGAGTGCTGAGATAGGATGCTGATCTCTGTTGGAAGCTTCTTGAGAGAGAGAGAGAGAGAGAGAAGGGGGTGTAGGGGGGCAGAGGAGTAATGTAAGAGGTCTCATATTTTGCGGTGAGATCTCCCCCTACCCTCTCCCTCACCCCTTCACCTCCCCTCTTCTCTCTCTCTCTCTCTCTCTCTCTCTCTTTCCAGCAGCCTCAGCATCAGATTTATCAAGCAAAATTGACGAACACTAGAATTTTCCTCTTCCCCTCCCCCCCCCTCTCTCTCTCTCTCTCGTTCCTCCCTTCCCTCACCTCTCTCTGTCCCCTGTCACCACTCTCTCCCATCTCCCTCTTTCACCCCACTCTCTCTTATCCCCTCCTTCACCCCTGCCTCACCCAGCAACCTCACCTTAGACTCGTCGAGCCAAATTGATGACGACACTATAGTATTTTCTCTCTCTCTCTCTCTCTCTCTCTCTCTCTCTCTCTCCCCAGCAGCCTCAGCATCAGATTTATCAAGCAAAATTGACGAACACTAGAATTTTCCTCTTTCCTCCCCCCCTTCTCTCTCTCTCTCTCTCAGCATATTACATAGCATAGTGATTTAGGTCAAAAAACAATTATAACATTTCATTCTATTTTAAGACTTGATGCCTAAAGCCATAATGATATTACACACACACACACACACACACACACACACACACACACACACACACACACACACACACACACACACACACATTTTCTCTCTCTCTTTCTGAACTTCCTTGACGGGGATCAAAAATACTGTGCTTCGTCGATTTTGCTGAAAGAATGTAAGACAAGGTTGCTGGGTTGAGAGAGAGAGAGAGAGAGAGAGAGAGAGAGAGAGGAGGGGGGGTGATGATAGGGGCTGGATAGGGGAAGGGGAGTGAGAGGAATTGATGAGATGAGGGAGCGAGAGGGATGGGTGGGATGAGGGAGATGAAGAGATAGAGGGAAGTGATGGGAAAGGTAAGGGATAGTTAGGAAGGAGAGAGAGAGAGAGAGAGAACCAGTGGCGAGATCGGAGTGCTGCTTTGGGTCTGTATCGCGATTTGATAAACAACAGATAAATTCCGGTTATGGCCGCTAGGTGTCGGGTAGGCAGGAGAGAGAGAGAGAGAGAGAGAGAGAGAGAGAGAGAGAGAGAGAAATCGTGGTGCTAAGTGCTTGATTTACATTCCATTTAAATTAACTCTCTTTTTATCTCAGTCTTTGATGAATGAACTTTTTCTGCAATCTATAATTTTTGGCTGAACCCCGTGTGAATCTTATCTGCCTTTCTGAACTTTTTGAATGAAGCCCTTGATGGATTCTTGGTGAAGCTCCAGCTGGATGAAGGTGTTGAGTTATTATTCCCAGCCTATTTTGGACAGAAGCACTGGAGTGAAACCTTTTTTTTTTTTCTCTTCTTCTTTTTCTGCCTCCCAAGCTTTTAGGCCGATCCACATCCATTGAAGCCTCTGTTTTCATCATGGGCCTTCAGGTGAAGCGTTCGTCCTCAGTATTTGAAGTTTAAAGGCCAGGCACTTCACACACACACTGTCTGGTGCAGTCCGTGGTAGATGAATCCTCTCTAGATACTATCGTCTTTGGTGAAGTCCTTAGTCTACCTTACAGTTTCAAAGACGAAGACGAGCGTGAATTGTCTTTAGTAATATTGAGTGGGTTGTAGCTCTGTGGTGACACTCATGATCTTTACATCCTATCCTCTCTAGTGAAGCCTTTAGTTTCTGTATCCTGATGTCTCGAGTGGAGCCCTTGATCTCTATATCATGATGTCTTTGGTGAAGTCCTTGATTTTTGTATCCTGAGGTTTGTGATGTAACCCATAATCCGTACACCCTATGTTCTGGTGAAGCCCGTGATCTCTGCATTTTAAACTCACTGGCGAAGCCCTTCGTCTCTGCATTTTCAGCACTTTGGTGAACCATTTGATCTTTGCAAAGTTTGTAAAGTAAATGAAAAGTCTCTAAAGAAGTGAAAATTTGTATTTGAAGTGGATGGTTTGCAAATGAATTGAAAAGTTTCTCAACAAGTGAAAAGTTTGTATATGAGGTGGAAAATTTGTAAATGAAGAAAGTTCTGTGATGAAGCTCTCGACTTCTATATCCCGAGCATTCTGTTGAAGCCCTTAAACATTCCAATCCCTGACACCGAACCCCTCAGTGGATGAAGCCTCTTTGGTGAAGCTCCGTGGTGAAGGCGTCGAATCATTTGGCAGGGGCGTGAAGCTCTTGTCAGAGACTCGATGATTATATAGATGATTTGGCCCCGGGTGGAGACTGGCCTGATGTAATAGCTTTGTTAGGAACCTGTTTTCGCAGTAGAGACAAAAATAAATATCTGAGTCCGAGATGAATTTAGAGATGAAGAGACTGTTGGTGTCACCTCGTGTTTCATGTCATCTCTCTCTCTCTCTCTCTCTCTCTCTCTCTCTCTCTCTCTCTCTCTCTCTCTCTCTCTCTCTCTCTCTCTCTCTCTCTCTCTCTCTCTCTCTCTCTCTCTCTCTCTCTCTCTCTCTCATTTTCCGTCTTGATCTCTCGTCTAATCGCTTATTCTCTTTTTCTCTCTTGATCTCGGTCTCTTATCACTGAGTCTCTCCCTTTCTCCTTTTTTCTTTTTTATCTTGAACTCTGTCTCTGATCACTCAGTGTGTGTCTCATTTTCTGTCTTGATCTCTCTGGTCATTCATTCTCTGTCTCTCATTCTCTGTATAAGTCTGTCACGCTGATTGATAGAGACAGACTGATGGATAAATGTATGTCTATCGATAGATGTTTTTCACCACCTCACCATTTTCTCTCTCTCTCTCTCTCTCTCTCTCTCTCTCTCTCTCTCTCTCTCTCTCTCTCACACACACACACACACACACACACACACACACACACACACACACACACACACACACACACACACACACACACACACACACACACACACACACATCCAGATTTACAGTAGAGGCCCCCCAATCCCTGTTCAGTCGCCTCTTATGGACTCAAACCCTTCCCACAACACACCCTTATCAAACTTAGTCACTGTCACAATAAATAAAGCCAAAGTGTTAGGCCCCTTCGCGTTGTTTACCTCTCCTGTCCAATCTTTTTTTTTTTTTTTATTCCTTCTATCTCCAGACGATTTTATTCAGCTTTGGGGAGACTTCTTGACCTGGAGGGGTTAGATACAGCCTTCGTTAACCCATTCAGTACTAGAATGTCTGTCCTTGGCTGAAGAAAATCGTCTGGAGATGGGAATGTTGAAATGGAGGAATTAAGGGAGAGAAAAAAAATGTTAATAGAAAGGTGTGAAGCGCGTGTAACTCCTGACCTAGCACTCCCCCCCCCTTATCTCTCTCTCTCTCTCTCTCTCTCTCTCTCTCTCTCTCTCTCTCTCTCTCTCTCTCTCTCTCTCTCTCTCTCTCTCTCTCTCTCTCTCTCTCTCTCTCTCTCTCTCTCTCTCTCTCTCTCTCTCTCTCCCTCTCTCTCTCTCTATCTCTCTTATACCTCCAAGAATTTCTGTTGCACCTACTCATTAACAACCTCTCCTTCCACGAGATCCACATAGATTTATTCCTCTCTGACTGTGCTTCCACGTCTCATCCCCTCACCTCTTCCTTGAGCCCGTTTTCTCGTGAGCTTAGCAGTGTTAGAGAAGTATTATTATGGTTGTGTGTGTGTGTGTATGAGAGAGAGAGGGGGGGGGAGTCCTGCCAGAGTAGTCTAATTTCAAGTGCTATTTTAAGGAGCTGATAGACGAAGCAAATTTCAGGGGTTACTTTAAGGGCTGTTACAGGAAGCTATTTTAAGAGCTATATGATGAAGCTGGTTTTAGGGGATACTTTAAGGGACTGTTAAACGAAACTGGTCTCAGGGGCGAGTATGTGTGTGTGTGTGTGTGTGTGTGTGTGTGTGTGTGTGTGTGTGTGTGTGTGTGTGATATAAACTACTCATGTCTTGTATACGTGTGTTTCATTTATTTTTCTTTTGTTTTTACAAGAATGTATCAGTGTCATGATGTGAGAAAGCTTGTTTATTTTTTCTTTTAGGATCCCTGTGGCGAATAAAATCATTTGGCGTTTTCCACTGACAGAATAAAAAAAAAAATAATACAGAAATGAAAGACAAGTCAGCCGAAATATTAGAATGACTAAATTTTTTCGTCGTCGTCGTCGTCGTCGGAGGAGGAGGAGGAGGAGGAGGAGGAGGAGGCTAAGATCAGTGCCTGTTGACCACACGAAAGCCATTAAAGCAGACAGTTTACATCAAGATCCCTAATTTTACTCCTGGATGAAGAGGGACACGAGAGAAACAAAATTTATCCACGAGTCTGACCGGTTCAGAATTCGACCTCGAGTTCTTCCCCATGCGAGTTGAATGTGCTAACCAATGCACCACCGGCTCCTGAGACACAACCCTGGTGGTAGAGATTTTTTATTTTTAGTTTATCCCAATTTATTTTTCTTGATGGTGTAACTTTTTTTTATTTTCCTCAATTTATTTAAAAGAATTTATTGTATTTTTTTTTTCCAGGATACAGACGCCTTTAGTGTCATGACGTCCTTGGGTTGGCATTTACACCCTCCAGGCACTGTCTTTATTTTCTTTCTTTTCTTTTTTTTCTCTTTTTTTGTGAGTATTTAGTTGGGGGAAATGAGGAGATGGCGCTAAGATGGCAGGCTGAGATGACCGACGATAATAAGAGAGAGAGAGAGAGAGAATGAAGGGGCATTGAGAGAGCACATCAAAATCGGAGACAAGAATGGAGAGAGAGAGAGAGAGAGAGAGTAATGAGGCAGGGTTGAGAGTAGAGGAGAGGAGAGACTATAGAAGAGAGGAGAGGCTAAGGAGAGGGACGAGAGGAAGAAAAAGGGACATGATTTAAGAGAAAAAAAGAGAGGAAAGAAAAAAAAAACAAGGAGAAGAGAGAGGAACAGAGGAAAGAGAGAGGAGTGGAAAGAAGAGTCTGAGAGAAGAGAGAGGCGGAGTGTAAACTAAACAAGAAGATAAAAGCTAGACTCATATAGGATATGAGAGGATGCGAGGCTAGAACAGCGGCTGAGAGAGAGAGAGAGAGAGGAGGAGGAGAGCGATTAGGCTAGGAGAAGAACGGCCAGAGGCGAGGATGGGAAAAGAATCGATCGACCAGAAGAAAGAAGGGAAGAGGCTAGACCAGAAGATGAAGAAGAAAGAGGAAGAGGAGGAAGAGGAGGAGGAAGGGATGAGGAGGGGAAGGAGGAGGAAGGGGTTGGAGCAGGAGGAACATGAGGAGGAGGATAGAAAAAGAGAGAAGGGTAGACGAGGAGAAAAGACGGCAGGTTAGAAGAGAAGGATAAGTGAGGCAAAGTAACAGGTAGAGGAGAGGCTAATCTAGAAACAGCGAAGTGGAAAGAGGCAAGTAGAGAAGATTCGAGGAGGCTGGAAGAGGAAGAGACGAAAGAACGCGATGCAGCAAAGAATGTGGCTAAAGAGAAAGGGAGAGAGGAGGTAAGGAGTGAAGAGATGAGAGGAGAACACAGACTCGAAGTATGATGAAACTCGGAGAAGATAATAAGGGATGAAGTAGGGAAACAAGACAGAGAGGAAATTAGAGGAGAGAAGAGAGGAGAGGAGACAAGAGAAGAGAGAAGAGAGGAGAGGAGACAAGAGAAGAGAGAACAGAGAAGAGACTACTTGAGGAAAAGCTCAGAGAATAGAAGACGCGATGGAACAGGAAAGCAAGGCAAAAAGGAGAGAGGAAAGGAGACGAGAGAAAAGAGGAGTAAGATATAGAGGAACTAGGCAAAGATGAGAGGAAAGGAGCAATTTTGGGAGAACAGGAAGGTAGAGAAGAGAGGAGCAAACTGGGGAGAAGAGCAAGATTGAGGAGAGGAGAAACGCAGAGAGGAGAGGACTTGAAAGAGGATGCAAGGAAGTAAAAAAGTCCAGACGATGAGAGGCCACGAAGAGAGAATAAAACACTCGACAAGAAGGAGAGGGAAGTGCATGAGGCCACAGAGACAAGCAAGAGGGGAAGAGAGGAGAGAAACGCAAGGTAATGAGGAGAGGAGAGAAGAAGAGAGGAGAGGAGCCAGCTAGAGAGAAGAGGAGCAAGGAGACAGGAGGTACGGATAGCTGTGGCCGGCTTGCTTGGTTTTTATCCCTCAGAACAGGTTTGCAATATGTGTGAAGTGGTGTTATTGGCGGCCCCGCTGTAATGACGACCTGCTCTTATATATGGGCGAGACGGACCGGCTGGCAAAGGGGATAATGGGAGCTTGCTGGGGACGGCGTGGGGATCAGCTGGGGATTTGGGGCCTGGTTGGGGAGGACAGGGACTCGGGGAGGAGGGAGAGAGGGCTGGTTGAGGAATGATGAGAGTTGGCTAGTTTTTGAAGGGGGTTGCATGGGAATAATAAGGGCTTGCTGGGGACGGCGTGGGGATTATCTAGGGATCTGGGGCCTGGTTGGGGAGGTTGGGGACTTGGAGATGAACTGGTTGAGGAATGAAGCGGGCCGCGGCTAGCAAAATATTTCATGAAGACTACATAAGTATAAATGGGGACAGCTTGGGGATTAGTTGGGGATGTGGGGGGAATAGCTAGGGGCTTGGGATGGGCTGGTTGAAGAATGAAAGGGACTGGCTGTGGCAAAGAGTTAATAGTTCCCGAAGACTACCAAAACATTAATGGTTACTTTCTGGGTGACAAGATGGGAATGAGATGAGCGTTTGGGGAGCTGGCTGGGGAGGACAGGGACTTGGGGAGGATAGGGACATGGGGAGAATATAAGGAGGGCTGTTTCAGGAATATAGGGACTTCTCAGGGACCTCTCGGGGACGTGGTTAGGGATGTGGGAAGGGATTGGTTGAAGGTATGGATAGGGCTGAGAAGACGGTAGTTTCTAGCAGGGACCTGAAACAATGAGGAATTAAGGATCAGGACTTCTGCTTGGGGAAGATGAGAAATTGAGTGTTGGTTAGGGAGGATGTGGATTTGAGAACTGGGTGGGGAGGATGTGGATTTGAGGGCTGGTTGGGGAACATGTGGATTAGAGGCCTGGTTGGGGAGGATGTGGATTTGAGTGTTGGTTGGGGAGGATGTGGATTTGAGTATTGGTTGGGGAGGATGGGGTTTGAGTGTTGGTTGGGGAGGATGTGGATTTGAGTATTGGTTGGGGAGGATGTGGATTAGAGGCCTGGTTGGGGAGGATGTGGATTTGAGTGTTGGTTGGGGAGGATGTGGATTTGAGTGCTGGTTGGGGAGGATGTGGATTTGAGTGCTGCTTGGGGAACATGTGGATTAGAGGGCTGGTTGGAGAGGATGTGGATTTGAGTAATGGTTGGGGAGGATGGGGTTTGAGTGTTGGTTGGGGAGATGTGGATTTGAGAGCTAGTAGGGAAGGATGGGGATTGTGTTGGGACCGACTGGGGACTTAAATGAAGAGGACTAAACTGGCAAGGGGACGGTGGCCTGGTTCCCGTTGGGGTACTGGCTGAAGGGTACTGATGGGGACTTGCATGGGAGAATGGCGGAGACTGTGCTCATTTTAACTTGTCCTAAAATTGCTCTCACGCCATCAGAAATACTGAGCTGTAACAATAGATTAACACGAGAATATGGTGTTAGTCACGAGGAAGTGCTGTGAAAAGGATGCAGAACCATATCGCTGTCGTTGTCACTCATCTTCGTAAAGTAAGCGGCAAAAGAGCGAAAGTCTGGGCCAAATTTAGCTAAAGGGACTACAGCTGGGGACTTAGGACTGGACGAGTTGAGGTAGTTAGCAAGGAGAATGAGGGATGATACTGTCAGATTAGGAGGAGGAGTTTGACGGGGATAAAATGAAAACTCTTTTGGGGTTTGCAGGGACTTGGGTGAAGGTATGAGCTAAGAATATAATTGATCTCTTCACCGCGATGAGACCCTCCTGAGCTGAATAAAAGTGGTCTGGGAGTACCAAGAACAAAATTTAAAATACGGCAACATACTGAGAGGGTTAATGAATGGTAAAGCGAAAGTAAAGGCGCGAAAGATTGTATTTTTCATCTCACTGAAGATGCACGAGAAAGTAATGTTTTATGTATTTTTTATTATTTTCACACATATTGAAAGATGCTTAAGAAAACAGTATTAGCTTATCTTTTTCTTCTCTCCATTTTTCTTTTTCGAGATATGAATAGTTCGACATGTAAGTCAGGAACATGCTCAAATATCAGCCTTTTTCCTATAACCATCACTTTAAATTGGAAGAAATGGGTATATCAACTTTTCAGGTGGCAATGGAACCGTAATAGATCATTTTTGTACGTTGTAGTGGACTTATAAGTGGCGAAATTTAAAAAAAATAAGTAAAACAAGGATTTTTTACAACATATGAGATTTATTATACAATGTCGGAGGAGTGCTGATATGTGAGATGGGTGGGGAGCGGTGTGTCGTGAGAGGAGGGGTCATGTGTCAGAGGAGGAAGAGCTTCGTGTTGAGATTGTACGGAAATGCTTGGAGTTCCCTATTCTTGAAGGCATCCATCAGAGAGTCCAACGTCACGCAGAAGGCAGGCATAGATAATTAGATAACAGATAGGTATACCGTACAGGTGAGAGAAAGAGAGAGAGAGAGAGAGAGAGAGAGAGAGAGAGAGAGAGAGAGAGAGTCTGGATCTGCGCTTCGTGGTGATGGCTGGAATCCTGGAACAGATGTGGGGATAATGAGGACTGGCGGATGTTTGAGCCTTGTGAAGTGGCGAACGAGGCTGGGAGGTGGCGCCTGGGGGAAGTGGGAGGGAAATAGGATGAAAGTGGAACTGGGAGAGAAGTAGAGGAAGTGGGAGTGGAGGGGAATTAGGGGAGGTGGGAGGGAAGTGGAAGAAGTGAGAAGGAAGTGGGTGGAAGTGGAGGATGTGGAAGGGAAGTGAATGAGAAGTGGGAGGGAAGTGAGACAAGTGGAAGGTAAATGGAAGTAGGAGAAATAGGAGGGAAATGAGAAGGGAGAGTGAAGTGGGGGAAGTGGTAGGAAAGTGGGAGCAAAGTTCAGAAAATAGGGGTTGGTGGGATAGAAGTGGGAAGGAGTTGGGAAGTGATTTGAGGTGGGAGGAAAGGAAGTTGGTACCGACTGAACTGGGAAGTGTGAAGGGAAGTGACTAGTTTGATACTTGGGAATTACCAAAAAAAACTAATTCATGGGGGAGTAAATTGGTCTCATTCCTTGTAAAAGTGGGAAGTGGCTTGGGAGTGGTACCAGAGGGATGTTGGAGGGGAAGTGGCCTTGTACCTGAGGGAAGTGGCAGGAAAGTGGCTTGGTTTAGATAGACGCGAAGCTGTTGTTGGACATGATGGAACGAGGGTATTTCTAGGTATGTATAGAATTAATCAGTTTAGCTGCGTGGTGGGTGTTTGTTTCAGAATGATGGCGTGTATTTTTGCCTTACCTGCTTGGCCTTACCTCACCTTGATCATAACTTTACTTTGGCCACAACCCTACCTTGGCCATAACCTTACCTGGACCATAGCCTCATTTTGGCCATAACCTCACCATGGCCAAAACCTCATTTTGGTCATAACATTCACTTTGACCCAAACCTCATCTGCCAAAACCTCACATCGGCTGTACTGTAAGCTCTTTTTATTTTTTTTATCATAACCTCAATAACCAAACCCTCTTTTTTTTTTTTATCATAACCTCAATAACCAAAACCTCACATTGGCCACAACCTCACATTGGCCACAACCTCACATTGGCCACAACCTCACATTGGCCACAACCTCACATTGGCCACAACCTCACATTGGCCACAACCTCACATTGGCCACAACCCTTCTGGCCACAATCAAACCCCCGTCTGTATGATAACCTTAGGACCCAAAATTTATTCACCTCTTCCTGTTATTCCTCTTCCCAGTATCGGGGCCATTAAAGAAAAGTATCCCGCCTTGAATAGTAAGATTTCCACGTCCGCGGTGCATATTTGGGTGAGAGAGAGAGAGAGAGAGAGAGAGAGAGAGAGAGAGACAGACAGACAGACAGAGAGAATTAGCTGCTTGTTCAGAGGGAAATGTTATCTTCGGATGTGTCTTGCCTTTTGAGTCCTACCTCTGATTCCACATTTTTTCTTTTTTCTTTTTTCTTTTTTTTTGCGGTTAAGGTGTGCAGTTTGTGTATATATTTGGGCACCATTACACCATCGATCAATTTTAATCTCATGTTACGTTTTTACTTCTCAGTCGTCGAAATCATTCTGGTTGATCAAGAGAATTTAGTCTTACGTCACCACCAGTAACACACACACACACACACACACACACACACACACACACACACACACACACACACACACACACACACACACACACACACACACACACACACGCTGGTGCAGTGATAACGTTCCCGCTTGCCAACTGGTGGACGGGAGTTCGCGCCTCGCTCAGGTTGCGAAAAGTTTCACTGACGAAGTGGGTGGTTACTGTCCCCCTTGAGCAAGGGGACGGGTGTGTGCGTGTGTGAAGGTCACAGCCTTGCCCTTAGATCGGACTATATGAGCTCTCAGCTCCCTTCCGGGAGGGGGGTAAAAGCTGACGATCACGACCATCAAGTGATCCTGACCGACCCGGTGAATTACACACACACACACACACACACACACACACACACACACACACACACACACACACACACACACACACACACACACACATTCCTGCCACTCCAGATCATCATGCCTCATGTAGCCCTTACCCAGCTCGTGCTCTCTCTCTCTCTCTCTCTCTCTCTCTCTCTCTCTCTCTCTCTCTCTCTCTCTCTCTCTCTCTCTCTCTCTCTCTCTCGTTTTTTCCCCCAGTCCCATCGCATCACCAGTCCTAGCCGCCCTGCCTCATAAACCCCCATGCCTTCACAAAACTAGACCTGCAGCTCTCTTGTTTTTCGTCCTGTCAGCCTGGTCGCACCTTGAGCCACCTCGCATTCTCCAAACCCACGTAAAATGGATCGTAAAGTGTTGGTATTGGCACCGACTTCTCATAAAAGTTGGACGTGTATTAATGCTCTTAGGTTGAGCTTGGGACAGGAGGGGAGGGGGAAGGTGGGGATTGGTGGGGGAGTTGAGGGGAGCTGGGGGTGGGGAGAGGGTAATTGGTAGGGAGTTTTGGCCTGAAAGATTGGGAGAGTTGTGGATGTTTGGAGGGGGAGTTTAGATGTGAAGAATTGGGGGAAGGTTGAGGGAGGGTTGTGGATGGGTGGAGGGGGTAATTGGTGGGGGTTTAGGGGTTTTTAGAAGTGATGGATTAAGGGGAGGGTTGAGGAGGGAAGGGGGAAGGAAGGCCTGTTCGTTTCTAGGTCTCCTGTTTTAAGTTTCATTGTGTGTTTCATTGTTTTTCTTACTTTCCTTTGCCCTCCTTTCTCCCTCTTTCAACAGTGATATTTGTATTGTTTCTTTCAGCTGTTTCTTTGTGTGTGTGTGTCTTACTTCGTTATTATTTCTTTCTCAGCCACTTCATTATTTTCTCTCTCTCTCTCTCTCTCTCTCTCTCTCTCTCTCTCTCTCTCTCTCTCTCTCTCTCTCTCTCTCTCTCTCCTCTCTCACATTGTTTTCCCATTATTCTTCACAGTCACTAGTCATATTCATAGTCATAACTTTCCACTTATCTTTCCTTCTGGCTCTCTCCTCCCCGAACCTCGTCCTCCAGGTCTGATGTTTTTATTAGCTATTATTACTTGAAGCTGCTCCTCCTCCTCCTCCACCTGCTTCTCCTGCTTCTCCTTCTGCTTCTCCTCCTGCTGCCATTAATGCAAGTTTCTGTTAACATTATATGCATCGTTTTCTTCTTTCATTTTTCGCTTCTTCTTATAAGGATGCTGTGTGCTTCTTTTTAAAATTATTTCTCTGTTACAACCTTCTTTATCTTCTGTTCTTATAAACATCTTCTGTTGTTTGTCTCCTCCTCCTCCTCCTCCTCATTTATTATCATTATTATTATTATTATTATTATTATTATTATTATTATTATTGATTGAGGTGGGAGCAAGGCAGTGAAGTGGTTTTGGACAGGGCGATGTGAAGGCGATTTATTTGTGGCCACCCCCTTACGAGATTTAGGCGTCTGGCAATGGAAAGAGAGATAGATTAATATTCTGATTACCGGTATTATTATTATTATTATTATTATTATTATTATTTGTTGTTGTTGTTACTATTATTATTGTTATTGTTATTATTATTATTACTTAGGTATGGGGGTGAGATTGTTGTGGAGTGGATATGGAAGTTGTGTAGATTGGCTTGGGAAGAGGGAAGGGTTCCAGAGGACTGGAAATCAGGTATAATTGTTCCTCTGTACAAAGGAAAAGGGGAGAGAGAAGTATGTGGTAACCATAGGGGTATTTGCCTTCTTAGTGTGACTGGTAAAATATATGGTAGAATACTCATTGATAGGGTTAGGCATATGACAGAGGAGCTAGTTGGAGAAGAACAAGGGGGATTTAGGAAGGGAAAAGGGTGTGTAGATCAGATATTTGTTCTAAGATGTTTAGTGGAGAAGTATCTAGAGAAGGGAAGGAAAGTGTACGCTGCCTTCATGGACTTGGAGAAAGCTTATGACAGAATAGATAGGAAAGGTATGTGGAAGGTATTAAGAATATATGGAGTGGAGGGGAAATTGTTGAGTGCTGTGAAGAGTATGTACGAGGGAGCTAGGGCTACGGTGCGAGTGGATGGTGAGCTGAGTGAGTTCTTTGATCTCAATGTGGGACTGAAACAGGGGTGTGTAATGTCTCCTTGGCTGTTTAATATATATATGGATGGGGTCGTAAAGGAGGTACAAGGTAGGGCAGTGGATGTGGGGGTGGCCTTAATGAATGAGGGTGAGATTTGGAAGCTTCCGGTGTTGCTGTTTGCTGATGATACAGTATTGTTGAGTGAAGATGAATGGGAGTTGCAAGGTTTGGTGAATGAATTTGGGACAGTGTGTAGGAGGAGGAAGCTGAAAGTTAATGTAAACAAAAGTAAAGTTATGGTGTTTGAGAGGAATGAAGTCACAGAGTGTGCAGTGAGGTTGGATGGTGAGGATATGGAGAATGTGAGTGCATTCAAGTACTTGGGTAGTGTGATGAGTAAGGATGGAACTTTGGGGGATGAAGTACGTGAAAGGGTACAGCAGGGAAGGAAGGTTGTTGGCACACTGAAAGCAGTGATGAGAAATAGGGAGGTGAGTATGGAAGTTAAGAAGTCACTGCATGATGGTATTGTGATCCCTACCCTGACGTATGGAAGCGAGGCGTGGACCTTGCAAGAGGGGAACAAGTCAAGAGTGAGAGCAGTGGAAATGAGTTACTTGAGAGGAGCATGTGGAGTGACATGGAGGGACAGGTTGACGAATGAAGAAGTGAAGGAACGTTGTGGGGTAGATGTGGATGTGGTTGAAAAGATTAGGAGAAATACACTGAGGTGGTTTGGACATGTGGAGAGGATGGAGAATGAAAGACTGACTAAGAGGGTGTATGTAGGTGAGGTGGAGGGAGGGAGAGGGAGGGGTAGACCGAGGATGAGGTGGAGGGATGGAGTTGAGAGGTATATGAGGGAGGGGGGGGTGAGTTGGGGGGAGGGGAGTCAAATGGTGGGTGACAGAGTGACTTGGAGGCGTTTTGTCTGCGGCCACCCTTTGCGGGATTAGGGCGTCGGGCTATAGATAGATAGATAGATCATCATCATCATCATCATCATCATCATCATCATTATTCCAGTTCCCTTCCCTTCAGATCCCTCTCCCACACCCACCCCACTCAGTGTTCGTGTATTCCTACCATCATTCTCAGTCACCTATAGTAAATAGAGTGCTTCCTTTTAAAACATCCATACCCTTACTTTGATCTGGGGTGTTCAGCTGTGTGTTCGTCATGTTCAGTGTTCATTTTAACCCCTTCAGTACAATGCCATTTTAAACGAGTAGGTCATATCTTGGACGAGTTATATCTGTGTCTGTCTGTCCGTCTGTTTTTTTTTTTTTTTTTGTTTGACCATACAGATACGTCTTTGTTATGTATTATTATTTTTTTTTTTTCGTTTTTTAAGCTGCTAGTGGCCAACCATATCTAAGTAAGGTTAAAATTTTTAGAAAAGGGGTCGAAGGTCGAGGCAACGGGATTAAAAAAAAATAATAATAATAAAGCTACCTGGAGGAGACGATTGGCTGACAGACTTGAGGAAGTAGTATTAATATTCCCTTTTCACATGATTTATATATTTATTTATTTATTTATTTTGTTAGTTATTTGTTGATTTAGCGAGGCTGTGGTGAAAAAGCTTGACACTCCATTAACCCCATTCTTACCTGCAGTGAGTCTTTTTTTTTTTTAATCTTCTGTTACCTCTATACGATTTAATTAAGGGTAGGAAGGCCTTTTTCCTACCTGCCGTCTTTATTTATACTGTATTTGCATTTCACCAGTCTGTTGTTTTTCCCCTCGGTTACGTTATTGTGGATTATTCTCTCTCTCTCTCTCTCTCTCTCTCTCTCTCTCTCTCTCTCTCTCTCTCTCTCTCTCTCTCTCTCTCTCTCTCACTCTCTCACTTCCTATCTCATTCTTATTCATGCTCAGCTTCCTTCAACATTCACATTCTTCCCTCGCCCTCGTACATTCCTCTGCTCGTCTTTTCTTCATATATCCTTCCTCAGTGTCCTTTCTTCTTCCAGCTCTCTTCCTTCTTATTATTATGGTTATTTCCTTCTCTTATTTCTCCCTCCTCTCTTCCTCCTTCCCCTCTCTTCCTCCGTCTCTTTCGTCCTCTGTTCCTCCTTCGTATCATCTTCCTGGGCTCTTCCTCCCTCCTTCCTTCCTGCCTCCCTTCCTTGTCTTTTCTTCCTTCTTTGTCTTCCTTCGTCATTGTTTTGTGTTTGTCCTTCTTTTCTTCCTTCTTCCTTGTCGCCTTCTCCTTCCATGACTTCCCTCCTTCCTTCCTTCCTTCCCGCAAAGTCCTTTCTCATCCCACCCCTCCTTAGGCTGCCCTTTTCCTGCTCTTCCATCTCCTTTCCTCTCCTTCCCTCTTTTTCTCTCCATCCCTTTACTTCTCTCCTCCGTCTTCCTTAATGCTATTCTCCCCAGAATCCTCAGCGATCCCTCTTATGTTGATCTCCTCCTCCTCCTCCTTCCTTCCTTCCTTTTTTTTTCTCCTTTCATCTCTTCCTTCGGCCCTCTTCCACTCCTCCAATGATTCTCTCTCTCTCTCTCCTCTCTCTCTCTCTCTCTCTCTCTCTCTCTCTCTCTCTCTCTCTCATAACCTTTCCCTTCTCGCCTCATTCACTCTTTAATCTTGCCATGTATCCTCCTTTGCTTTATCTCTTTCCTCCTTCCATCTTTACATTTCTCTCTCTCTCTCTCTCTCTCTCTCTCGCTTCCTTTGTTCTCATTTCCTTTGTACTCGCTCTCATTTCTCCCTCCCTTCTCCTCACTCTGTATTTCATTTCGTTTTTCATTTATTCATTTCTTACTCTTCCTTCCTCCTTCCCTTATAACCTCCTTCTCCCACATATTTCTGGATTTTCTCATCATTTCCTTCTTTCATTTCCTACTTCGTTTTATTTATTGATTTTTCTGTGCTTCCTCCCTCTCCTTATTCTCCGTCTGTCACTTCTCCACTCATCTCTCTCTCTCTCTCTCTCTCTCTCTCCATACCTGTGTATTTTTTTTTTTTTTTTTTACATCTTCGTTCTCTTACAGCTCCCACTGTCCTGTCTTTCCTTCCTTCCTTCTCCCACCATCTCGTCTTTCATCCCTCTTCCAAGCCTCCACATTTTGCTGCCATTTCCTGTTCTTTCCCTCTTCCCTTTCTCTCCTCCCTCCCTATTTCCTCCACGAACTCACATTTCCTCCCTATAATCAAGGCTTTTTTTTTTTTATTTCCCCCTCTTTCTTACCTATCCTTCTTTTACCCATCAAATCGTAATACCTTCATAATCATTCCTCTTATCCGTCTCAACCATCTTTTCTTCCTTCTTCCGTGATCTTTCCTCCTAGCCATGTCTTCTTTCCCATCTTCCTTCCTCATTTTTCGTCCTTCGTCCAAACCTTCATTAAGTTTTATCATTTTTTCGTCCATCTTCTCAAGCCTCCTTCCCACCTGTTTTATTTTCTTTTTTTTTCTTCCTTTATTTATTTTTTCCCTCGCCTGTATTCTCCCCTCCCTCTCCTCCCGACCTCCAGCTTCATTCATTCCTCGATATCTTCCCAACCATTTATCTCTCAGTCCATTTCCTCCATATCTTCATCATTCTTCCCTCCATCCTTTCCTCCTGTCCTCCTTTCTTCGCTCATCTTCCTTCTCTCTCCTCCAGATTTTTATTCATTTCTCCATAGCTATCTTCCCTGCCTTCCATCGCTCCATCCTTCCCCTCTGTGCTTTCTCACCAAAGGAGTGTGTGTGTGTGTGTGTGTGTGTGTGTGTGTGTGTGTGTGTGTGTGTGTGTGTGTAGCTAGTTCATATTTTTCCTGATATTCCTTATACTGTTAGCGCAATACAGCACACACCAGCGATTCTATAGCTTTAAGCGCTTCACAAGAAATAATGGTACTTGATTTCAGAGGTCATTCTAACTTAGCTGGGAGCTGCATTGGCGCGGAAGTCTCCTTGTTTGTAAACACTCTGAGTCTGAAACCCATGCTGTGCTGAGTCCTGATTTAAAGCCCAAGACATTTAAAGAGGGTGCGGGTACTATTTCCTTTAATTTTCCGCTCAAATTTGCACTCTGTCCATTTATATCAGTGACAAAAAGAGGCACTTGACACACACAGGCATAGTTATAACAACGCCATATAGCTTACGTACAGTGCTCCTAAGATGGTGGGTGGTGGCGACCATCATCCACTCTCTCGATGTAGTGCTGCCTATTTCTTCCTTTCCCATTCTCATTCTGTCTCGGTGTTTGACCTCCCCTCATCCTACTGCTCCCTTTCCTTCCAGTCACTTTTTGGTACTCCTCTTTCCACTTCAGGTGAGAACCCTAATGGTTTCTTGTAACCCAGAGAACCATTAACATTGCTGTGTGATACGCATATAACCATATTACGAGGTGAAGTGGAACCTGCTATGGTGCCCTTGTTAACTGGATGGACACAAATTCAGCATCCATCCAGGACCAAAACCTCCACACTGTACTCCGCGCCTCCCTATGACGAGGCTCTGTCAGCCGCAAGGGAACATCGGTTCACTGCGCATGACCGCCCTGTATGGGCGGTTGCATGCCTGTGGTTGATGGGTGTGATTGGTCAGATAGATTAGGGTTGATGAACATCAACACTGGTACTATATGCAGACACACTTTCTTGGTTTGTACTCGTACATACTGTAGTTAGGAAGAGGAATGATTATTTCTTGCTGTCGCTCTCCTTGAGATACCGTAGAAATTTTCTGGTTAATCACCTTTTTTTTTTTTTTTTTAAGGGGATAGAGCAACTGAGGAGTGATCTTAAACATATTTCTAAATGGTAAGAAAAATGTTAGTGTTGTTACCATACTTGATTTCAAGTAAACATCATTGCGTAATTTGGCTGTCGTAGAAATCTGTGTACATCTTGCATCAGCAGCGCCAGTAATGCGTCCTACATCAGTCTGTTACCAGATGCAAAAATGATGAGGTGTGAACTCAGGCTAATGAAGCGTGAAACTGCATCTCGCATCGTGCCTCAAGGATGTGTTCACAGATGAAATGAAATTGCTGTTCTTTTTGTATTCTCCTGAAAATGATTCGCTTAAGTTTTTTTTTTCCCAGCTTCCTCTTGAAATGATTCGCTTGGTGTATTTTTTTTTTTTTTCTGATCCCCTTTATGTAAATTTTTCTTCTCGTTTTCCGGAAAATTACTCGCTCTTCCTGAAACTGACATGGCCTGTGAATTTTTTTTCTCCCGTGTTTTCAGAAAATTGTTCACGGTATTTGTATCCCATCCTCTTGAAAATGATATGCTGTGTATTTTTCTTTTCTAGCATCCACTTGAAAATTATTCGCTCAAAATTTTTTCCCGGTGTCCTCCTGTAATTGATTTCTTGGTAGCTGTGTTTTCGCGTCCTTGTGAAAATTATTAGCTTTTTTTTTTAGTGATTCAGATTTTTTCTCGCCCTAAAAATGATTAACTTTTTGTCTGCGTCATCCTGAAAATAACTCGGTGTGTGCTATTTTTTCGTTGCCTACTAAAAATTATTATTATTATTTTTTTTTCGCATCCTGGAATTGGGTCGTTTTTTTTTCTATGGCATCTTCTTCGAAATCAATCGCTCTTGACTAAATTTTTCCCGGCGTGTCTTAAATCAGTACTGATGTATAAAGTGCGGCCAGAATATCGCGATGAAAGAGGCTGGAGCGGAGAAAAGCCTTTGCTCAAACGCTGGTCAGTTCCGCTCCATCCTTTTCTCGCATAATGATATCAGAATTGTATTGCATGGGGAAATTGTGGTGGGTACGTTCCATGATTTTTTTCTGGAGGAGGAGGGGTTCGAGTGTTGCTTTTAGTCTGACATAGTACGTTTCGTTTGAGTTCGTATTATTTTAGGATTACAGTAAGTTATTTCGACGTGACAAAGAAAGCACCAAAAGTTATCTATCCAGTTCAGACTAGTAGCAGATTGTTTTAGATCAACGTTATCCGCCTATCTGTCAGCCTGTTTGATCACACATACACACACAAACACACACACACACACACGTAATATCCCGTTGTGGCAGCCGTTACCTCCAGTACCTGACCGCTTGATTGAAGGTGTATTAAGCATTCATCCGGTAACCACACAGCGCCACACTTTACAATAGAGTACCGCTGCTTGCTCTCTGAAATTGGCCTGTTGCCTCTGATACCGAAATTTTCCAGTTATTTTTTGTCACTCAGATTGGCGATGTACCTCTAGATTATTTTACTGTTTATATCTAGGTAGCTCTTGTGTGTTTGTGTGTGTGTATGTGTGTGTGTGTGTGTGTGTGTGTGTGTGTGTGTGTGTGTGTGTGTGTGTGTGTGTGTGTCACTGGTAGGCGATGAAAATGGATGGAAATTGATGAAATACCTTGCATGTTTTTTTTTTCTGCCAATTTAATCAGTATTGTTTCTCTGGGTAGACAAAAAAACAAAAAACAAAGATGGATATGGTAAAATAAAAAAATTGTGTGTGTAGGCTGGGGCTCTTATTCCCGTGGGTAAAGGAAGCTTCCTAACACCTCCTCCTTAGCGATTTATTTTTGAGTATGACAGGCTAATATCCTTTTGTGCGTTATTTATGTGGAGTATGTTGATATTAGAATGATTTAAGTAACGCAGATGATAGCAAGGTGTAATAAGCATAGTAAATCGCTCAGGAAGAGGTGTCAGGGAGCTTCATTAGCCCACGAGAGTACGGGTCTAGGACTGAAAATTAATGAGGCATTGACGTGAGATCGACTTGTTTAGATTAGATATGTACCGTACAAATAAAAGCAAGAGAGAGAGAGAGAGAGACAGACAGACAGACAGACAGACAGACAGAGAACCAGACAGAGAGACAGACAGAGAGACAGACTGACAGAGCTAGAGAGAGAGTTGTCACCTTTATTTTTTTTTTCCCAGCGAGGAATGTCGATGGAAGAACTGTTTGTCAGGTTTGTATGAAGAATATCGGTAAAAAATAAATAAATAAATAAAATAAATAGATTATATATATTAAGAAAATACAAAGAATATTTACAGATTTTTTTTATTTGTGAGGTGGAAGAAGGGTTTTGAAGGCTTTGTTGGTTGTGGGTCCCATTTCCTTGAGTGTATTGATTGATGATACTGCTTTACTGCTTTCTCATTTATTTCGTTTTTATTTTATCTTGGCTTAATTATTATATTGAGTGGCCTTGTGGGTACTCTGTTCTCCCCTTCTCTTTCCATTACTTTTATTTCTCCGTATTCTACGAGTATCCTCCTCTCCTTTTTCCTTCCTTCCCTTCCACTTACTCTCCACCCCTATCCTCTTCCTCTCCCATTCCCTTCCACCCTTTACTTCCTCCTCCTCCTCTTTAAACTTCCCGTAAAGGAGTTAGCAAGATCAACTAAGAGTTAACTTTTGAGCGATTAATGCGTCAGCCTCTAATCGTTATTCTGCTCTCTCTCTCTCTCTCTCTCTCTCTCTCTCTCTCTCTCTCTCACACACACACACACACACACACACACACACACACACACACACACACACACACACACACACACACACACACACACACACACACACACACACACACACACACACACACACACACACACACACATCCCTTATAGCTCACTCCCCCATTTTCTCTCACCCGCTGCCCGTTTTCTATCTATTATCTTTCCCTTTTTTGCCTATCTTCCTTTTTTCCTCTGCCTTCTACTCCAGTATTTATCATCAACCCGGGTTAATCACACCTTGTCTGTCCATTCTTTACTCATTTCCTCTCGCCTCCTCTAATTTCCACTCGTTCGTCACAATCCCTGATCTTATTTTTTGTCCTCTGTATTTTTCCTCCTACTCTTCCTCCTCCTCCGTCTCTCTTCTTGGTTGCTTCTGGTGATTCTTCACTCTCTCTCTCTCTCTCTCTCTCTCTCTCTCTCTCTCTCTCTCTCTCTCTCTCTCATTTTCATTTTTTCACAGCCCCTTTTTCTCTTTACCCCATCTTTTATTTTCATATATTTTAGTCCTTCCTTCTACCCTTCTTTTCATATCTCTCGTTTTTCTTTTACTTCTCCCTTTTCAGTCAGGTCTTGTTTCTTCATATTACTTGTAGTTCCTTTCTTCACTTTATTTTCTTCTTCTCTGTTGCCGTTTTCTGTTTCTTGCATTACTTACTTTATTTACATGCCTTGCTCACAGACAGATGCTGTGTCTTCATAATCTCATCCATATTTCCTAACATTTTACTGATGTCATTTTGTCTCTTGTCCCCACATTTTACTTTTCATCTCCGTTCCTCACCCTTTACTTCTCTCATCCTCATTACTTCTCACTTCATATTTCACTTCTCCCCTCATTTCATCTCCTCTCACCTCACGTCATCTTCCCCAGTGCCTCACCTCAGCCAAGCTCATTTCAGCCAGCATTCAACGTTGCCCATTTTTACACATCCTTCTTTCCTTTTTTAACCCCTAATACTTCTACTTCTCATCCTTCCTTCATCTCCTCACGTCAGTCTTTTTTCCTCATCTCTTTTCATCTCCTTTCCCCCACGGCCACACCTCAGCCAAGCTCATTTCAGATCGCGCACAGCATCGTATTTTTCTCACCCCTCTCTTTCATCCATTCTTCTCGTTCTGCCTTCATCTCCCCACAGCAGCCTTCTCTCTTTCCCTCCTCATTTCATCTCCTCTCCTCACCTCACTGCTTCACCTCAGCCAAGCTCATTTCAACTCCCACTCAACCTCGTCACTGCCTCTGCTCCCCCAAACTTTTGTCGCCAATTTCCACTCTTCTCTGTTCATCACGTTCGTCCCTTTAGATTTCCTGCCTGCATTTCGTCCTTACTCTCTTCTTCTCCTCTTCATTTTCCTGTTCCTCTTTCTTCCTACCTCTTCTTATCTACTGTCACGCTTCTCCAGTTCCTCTTCCTTCTCCTCTTCTCGCCCTTTGTCATCTCTGTCCCTCTTCTTCCTTTTCCTCCATAGCTTCTTACTCTCCCTTCTCCTCTGTTGCTCTTCTTCCCTTTTTTCTTTTCCTCCTCCGCTTCTTCCTGCCGCTTCTCGTCAGCCCCTCTTCTCCTCTTCCTTTTCCTTCTCTTCTTCCTTTTCCTCCTCTTCTTCCTTCCCCTTCTTCTCTCTCCTCCTCCTCCTCCTCTTCCTCCTCCTCTTTTCTTCCAATGTTTACGTCTCACTGTTCATCAATTTCGCCTCTCACTTTGTTCCTATGTTCACGTCTATCCTTCCTCCTCGTCCCTCCTTCCTTCTATTCGTAGTCCCTTCTGTTTGCGTTTCGCCTTCCCGCCTTTGTTTTCTTCATACTTTTCTATTCCCACACTTTCTTTCCCCTCCTGCTACTTCATCTCCATTATTTGCTTCATCTATACTCGTTTTTCTTCTCCTCCTTCCTCCCGTCTGCTCTCCTGGCTTCTTTTGTTTTGTTTTTTTCCTTATTTCCTTCAACTCCTTCCTCTCATTATCCAATTCTCTCCTTTCCTTACCCTCCCCCTCTTTCTCTTCTTCGCTTCAGCCTTCCTCATTTTTCGTGTTTCTTTTCCCTCATCTTCCTCCCTCACCTTTCTTTCTTCGCCTCTTTCTAGTCATCCCCTTTTTCACAATATTCCTCTCTTCTTTCTATCCCCTCCCCCCCGTCTTCATTTCTCTTCACGGCTCATCATCTTCTTCACTTCATTCTCTCTTTTCACTTTTTATGTCTGTCTCGTATTCTTTTCTTCCTTCACTTCCTTCACGACTTCATTCCCCCTCCCTCTTTCTTCCAGTTCTTTATTCTCATATTCCTTCCCATCTTTCCCACCGTTATACCTTTTCTTCCCAGTCTTCCCTTTTCCCTTTTCCTCCTTCTTTATCCCTTTTTTCTCCTTTTCCTGTATTTTTTTCCCTCTGCTTCTGTGTTTTTTTTCCCTTCTGTTATCAGTCTGATATTTCGTCCTTCCTTTTCGGTTGCGATTTTTTTTTATATTTCGTTACTTTCTTAACTTATCGGTTTTAACACCTTAGCTTCTCTCTCCTCCTCCTCCTCCTCCTCCTCCTCTTCCTCCTCCTCCTCCCTTCTCATTGTCTGCAACCATCTTTTCTCTCTCTCTCCCCTTTCCTCATCTTTATCCTCTTTCTCCCTCTTATTTCCAGTCACCTCCCTCTTCCGTACAATAAGAAAAGATAAA